>NW_022995378.1:114446-217062 GCF_004354385.1 Drosophila innubila
CCTATATAGGTTTTTTGCCACGCTTTCTAAAATTCAATTAGTTTTTCAAATGCTACCTCTTAATTTAATCAAGTGCATGCATCAATATATTTATGCACTATTAAACTTCATTATTTTTGCACCACACATTATAAATACCCAATGCCGGCAAGACAACACTCCACCGTCATATAATTTCGGTATATTAAATTTTTTCATATGACTTGCCTTGCGCGACACCACTCCACCTATATAGGTTTTTTGCCACGCTTTCTAAAATTTACCATTTTTTCAAATGACAATTTTTATTTCTCATACCTATGCATATATTTATATAATAATGCACTGTAAAACTTCATTATTTTTGCACCACATATTATAAATATCCAATGCCGGCAAGACAACACTCCACCGTCATATAATTTCGGTATGTTAAATTTTTCATATGACTTGCCTTGCGCGACACCACTCCACCTATATAGGTTTTTTGCCACGCTTTCTAAAATTCAATTAGTTTTTCAAATGCTACCTCTTAATTTAATCAAGTGCATGCATCAATATATTTATGCACTATTAAACTTCATTATTTTTGCACCACACATTATAAATACCCAATGCCGGCAAGACAACACTCCACCGTCATATAATTTCGGTATGTTAAATTTTTTCATATGACTTGCCTTGCGCGACACCACTCCACCTATATAGGTTTTTTGCCACGCTTTCTAAAATTTACCATTTTTTCAAATGACAATTTTTATTTCTCATACCTATGCATATATTTATATAATAATGCACTGTAAAACTTCATTATTTTTGCACCACATATTATAAATATCCAATGCCGGCAAGACAACACTCCACCGTCATATAATTTCGGTATGTTAAATTTTTTCATATGACTTGCCTTGCGCGACACCACTCCACCTATATAGGTTTTTTGCCACGCTTTCTAAAATTTACCATTTTTTCAAAGGACGATCTGTTTTTCATACATAAATGTACTGTTATAAAATGTCTATGTCATATGAAAGTACTCTATTATATTGTTTATTTAAATGTCTGTCATATGAAAATATAATTTTACTTATATCAAATATGATTTATTTTTGTGGTCATATGAAATTTTTTTATTTTATGGGAGTTGATTTTATTTGTCATATAATATGGTTATGACATAAGAAAGTTGAATTTTTCTTGTCATATAAAATTTTTATGTCATATGAAATTTGACTTTTTCTTGTAGTCATATGAAATTTTTATTGTTATTTGAGAATTGTTATATTTTTGTCATATAATATGGTTATAAAAAATGAAAGTTGAATTTTACTTGTCATATGAAATTTGTCTCTTTTTGTTGTAGTCATATGAAATATTTATGTTTGAATTGTTCGTGTCATATGAAATTTTTATGTCTTGTGAAATTTGCCTTTTTTTTGTATTTATAAGAAATTTGTATGTTATATGAGATTTGTTTAATTCTTGTCATATTATATGGTTATGACAAATAAATGTTGAATTTTACATGTCATAAGAAATTTAACTTTATTTTGTAGTCATATGAAATTTTTATATTATTTGGGAGTTGACTTTGTTTTGTCATAAAATATGGCTGTGACTTAAGAAAGTTGAATTTTTCTTGTCATATGATATTTTTATGTCATGAGAAATTTGACTTTTATTTTGTAGTCATATGAAATTTTTATGTTTGAATTTTTCTAGTCATATGAAATTTTTATGTCATGTGAAATTTGCCTTTTTTTTGTATTTATATGAAATTTTTATGTTATATGAGATTTGTTTAATTCTTGTCATATTATATGGTTATGACAAATAAATGTTGAATTTTACATGTCCTAAGAAATTTAACTTTTTTTTGTAGTCATATGAAATTTTTTTGTTTGAATTTTTTGCGTCATATGAAATTTTATGTCATGTGAAATTGATTTTTTTTTTTGTATTTTAATTTGAATTTTTATTTAAATGAGATGTGTTTAATTATTGTCATATAATATGGTTATGACAAATAATAGTTAAATTTTACTTGTCATATAAAATTTGACTCTTTTCTTTGTAGTCATATGAAATTTATGTGTTATATGAGAGTTGAATTTTTCTTGTCATATGAATTTTACTTGTCATATGAAATTTGTCTCTTTTTGTTGTAGTCATATGAAATATTTATGTTTGAATTGTTCGTGTCATATGAAATTTTTATGTCTTGTGAAATTTGCCTTTTTTTTGTGTTTATAAGAAATTTGTATGTTATATGAGATTTGTTTAATTCTTGTCATATTATATGGTTATGACAAATAAATGTTGAATTTTACATGTCATAAGAAATTTAACTTTATTTTGTAGTCATATGAAATTTTTATATTATTTGGGAGTTGACTTTGTTTTGTCATAAAATATGGCTGTGACTTAAGAAAGTTGAATTTTTCTTGTCATATGATATTTTTATGTCATGAGAAATTTGACTTTTATTTTGTAGTCATATGAAATTTTTATGTTTGAATTTTTCTAGTCATATGAAATTTTATGTCATGTGAAATTTTTTTTTTGTATTTATATGAAATTTTTATGTTATATGAGATTTGTTTAATTCTTGTCATATTATATGGTTATGACAAATAAATGTTGAATTTTACATGTCCTAAGAAATTTAACTTTTTTTGTAGTCATATGAAATTTTTTGTTTGAATTTTTTGCGTCATATGAAATTTTTATGTCATGTGAAAATTGATTTTTTTTTTTGTATTTTAATTTGAATTTTTATTTAAATGAGATGTGTTTAATTATTGTCATATAATATGGTTATGACAAATAATAGTTAAATATTACTTGTCATATAAAATTTGACTCTTTTCTTTGTAGTCATATGAAATTTATGTGTTATATGATAGTTGAATTTTTCTTGTCATATGAAATTTTTATATGAAATTTGACTTTTTTGTAGTCATATGAAATTTTATATGTTTGAATTTTCGTGTCATATGAAATTTATGTCTTGTGAAATTTTTTTTTTGTATTTATAAGAAATTTTATGTTATATGAGATTTGTTTAATTCTTGTCATATTATATGGTTATGACAAAAAATGTTGAATTTTACATGTCATAAGAAATTTAACTTTTTTGTAGTCATATGAAATTTTATATTATTTGGGAGTTGACTTTGTTTTGTCATAAAATATGGCTGTGACTTAAGAAAGTTGAATTTTTCTTGTCATATGATATTTTTATGTCATGAGAAATTTGACTTTTATTTTGTAGTCATATGAAATTTTATGTTTGAATTTTTCTAGTCATATGAAATTTTTATGTCATGTGAAATTTGCCTTTTTGTATTTATATGAAATTTTTATGTTTTATGAGATTTGTTTAATTCTTGTCATATTATATGGTTATGACAAATAAATGTTGAATTTTACATGTCCTAAGAAATTTAACTTTTTTTGTAGTCATATGAAATTTTTTTGTTTGAATTTTTTTGTCATATGAAATTTTTATGTCATGTAAAAATTGATTTTTTTTTTTTGTATTTTAATTTGAATTTTTATTTAAATGAGATGTGTTTAATTATTGTCATATAATATGGTTATGACAAATAATAGTTAAATATTACTTGTCATATAAAATTTGACTCTTTTCTTTGTAGTCATATGAAATTTATGTGTTATATGAGAGTTGAATTTTTCTTGTCATATGAATTTTACTTGTCATATGAAATTTGTCTTTTTGTAGTCATATGAAATTTTATATGTTTGAATTTTTCATATATGAAATTTTATGTCTTGTGAAATTTGCCTTTTTTGTATTTATAAGAAATTTTATGTTATATGAGATTTGTTTAATTCTTGTCATATTATATGGTTATGACAAAAAATGTTGAATTTTACATGTCATAAGAAATTTAACTTTTTTGTAGTCATATGAAATTTTATATTATTTGGGAGTTGACTTTGTTTTGTCATAAAATATGGCTGTGACTTAAGAAAGTTGAATTTTTCTTGTCATATGATATTTTTATGTCATGAGAAATTTGACTTTTATTTTGTAGTCATATGAAATTTTTATGTTTGAATTTTTCTAGTCATATGAAATTTTATGTCATGTGAAATTTTTTTTTGTATTTATATGAAATTTTTATGTTATATGAGATTTGTTTAATTCTTGTCATATTATATGGTTATGACAAATAAATGTTGAATTTTACATGTCCTAAGAAATTGAACTTTTTTTGTAGTCATATGAAATTTTTTTTGTTTGAATTTTTTGCGTCATATGAAATTTTTATGTCATGTGAAAATTGATTTTTTTTTTTTGTATTTTAATTTGAATTTTTATTTAAATGAGATGTGTTTAATTATTGTCATATAATATGGTTATGACAAATAATAGTTAAATATTACTTGTCATATAAAATTTGACTCTTTTCTTTGTAGTCATATGAAATTTATGTGTTATATGATAGTTGAATTTTTCTTGTCATATGAAATTTTTATGTCATATGAAATTTTTATGTCATATGAAATTTGACTTTTTTTTGTAGTCATATGAAATTTTATATGTTTGAATTTTTCGTGTCATATGAAATTCTTATGTCTTGTGAAATTTGCCTTTTTTTTGTATTTATAAGAAATTTTTATGTTATATGAGATTTGTTTAATTCTTGTCATATTATATGGTTATGACAAAAAAATGTTGAATTTTACATGTCATAAGAAATTTAACTTTTTTTTGTAGTCATATGAAATTTTTATATTATTTGGGAGTTGACTTTGTTTTGTCATAAAATATGGCTGTGACTTAAGAAAGTTGAATTTTTCTTGTCATATGATATTTTTATGTCATGAGAAATTTGACTTTTATTTTGTAGTCATATGAAATTTTATGTTTGAATTTTCTAGTCATATGAAATTTTATGTCATGTGAAATTTGCCTTTTTTTGTATTTATATGAAATTTTTATGTTATATGAGATTTGTTTAATTCTTGTCATATTATATGGTTATGACAAATAAATGTTGAATTTTACATGTCCTAAGAAATTGAACTTTTTTTTGTAGTCATATGAAATTTTTTTGTTTGAATTTTTTGCGTCATATGAAATTTTTATGTCATGTGAAAATTGATTTTTTTTCTTTGTATTTTAATTTGAATTTTTATTTAAATGAGATGTGTTTAATTATTGTCATATAATATGGTTATGACAAATAATAGTTAAATTTTACTTGTCATATAAAATTTGACTCTTTTCTTTGTAGTCATATGAAATTTATGTGTTATATGAGAGTTGAATTTTTCTTGTCATATGAAATTTTTATGTCATATGAAATTTGACTTTTTTTTGTAGTCATATGAAATTTATATGTTTGAATTTTTCGTGTCATATGAAATTCTTATGTCATGTGAATATGAAATTTTTATGTCATGTGAAATTTGACTTTATTTTGTAGTCATATGAAATTGTTGTGTTATATGAGATTTGTTTAATTTTTGTCGTATAATATGGCTATGACAAATAATAGTTAAATTTTACTAGTCATATGAAATTTATGTGTTATATGAGAGTTGACTTTTTATTTGTCATATAATATGGTTTTGACTAAATAAAAGTTGAATTTTTCTTGTCATGAGAAATTTGACTTTTTTGTAGTCATATGAAATTTTATATGTTTGAATTTTTCGTGTCATATAAAATTCTTATGTCATGTGAATATGAAATTTTTATGTCATGTGAAATTTGACTTTATTTTGTAGTCATATGAAATTGTTGTGTTAATATGGTTGTGACATAATAAAGTTAAATTTTACTTGTCGTATGAAATTTATGTGTTATATGAGAGTTGACTTTTTTTTTTTTTGTCATATAGTATGGTTATGACATAGGAAAGTTGAATTTTTCTAGTCACTTTTACTTTTTTTTTTAAGTGAAAGTTAAATTTATTTTGAAATTCCTTTGTCATACTTTAAATACCGACGTTTATCAAAATATGTTCATATTTTCATGAACAAATTATAATCACAAGCTATAATATTATAATATAATAGAGAGGCTTACAGTAAGAGAATCTCGTTAAATCTTTTCAAATGCGTCACTATTTTGATGACAAGACAGTTGGCTACCAATATAAACATATTTTAATATACATCAGAAAATAATATATTATCTTATTGTTTCAATCACACCAAAATTATTTCTTCAACATATTTTCATGCACAAATTTATAATCACAAGCTATAATATTATGTAGAAACTTAGGGACACAGTAAGAATCTCAATAAATCTTTTCAAATGCGTCACTATTATGATGACGAGACAATTGGCTACCGATATATACATATTTTAAATATATACGTGTTTATCAAAATTTCTTTAATATACTCCAGAAATGAATTTCTTTTTTTTTTATTAAGTGTTAAGACAAAATTATTTCTCCAACACATTTCCATTCACAAATTTTTTAACACAAGCTATAAGTTATAATATTACATCGAAACAACTTACGGACACAGTAAGAACCTCATTAAATCTTATCAAATGCGTCACTAGTATGATGACGAGACAATTGGCTACCGATATAATCATATTTAGAGTATCGCCGTTAATCAAAATTTCTTTAATATACTTCACAGATTAATGCATTTTTAATTAAGTTTTGTTAATACAAAATTGTTTCTCCAACACATTTTCATTCACAAATTTACAATCACAAGCTATAAGTTGTAATATTATATTGAAGCTTACGGACACAGTAAGAATCTCATTAAATCTTTTCATATACGTCACTAATATGATGACGAGACAATTGGCTACCATTTTTATTTTATTTAAACTTTATATAAATCAATGAAATTATATATAATATATTTCTATTATATATATTTCATATATACATACATTTAAGTCTTTTTAAATACGTCACTAATATGATGACGAGACATTTGGCTACCATTTCAAATGAAATTTTTCATAAATCATATATGTATAAAAATACAGATATCATATGTTATACATTATATATAATATTTTATGCCCATAGACATATATATTATACATAGCATATACATACCATCCCTGTAAATATATATATATATTTATATATCTTTACATATTAATATGTGTGTGTTTATTGATCGATTTTTTTAATTGTCGAATCATCAAGCAAAGGATAAGCTTCAGTGGATCGCAGTATGGCAGCTGCTCAACCACTTACAACACCTTGCCTGTTATAAAAGTCGTTTACAATTGATTCTAGGCTTTGTCATTGTATTAAATAATGTTTTAATATATAACTAGCGCGGCATCAGGTGATCGAAGATCCTCCCAATTTACTATGTTATACGTAACATTGGCATCACATCCATTGTCGTCTATTAAATGAATAACAAACTTTTAATGGTTTAGAAGCCATACAATGCAAATTGCCCCTTATTTATCATTGCAGTCCAGCACGGATACGACCTTAGAGGCGTTCAGGCATAATCCAACGGACGTAGCGTCATACCACTGTTCGCTCGAACAAGTATTGTGCCATTGGTCCGTACCTGCGGTTCCTCTCGTACTACGCAGGAATGCTGTCGCAACAACGTTTTGTCATTAGTAGGGTAAAACTAACCTGTCTCACGACGGTCTAAACCCAGCTCACGTTCCCTTGCATGGGTGAACAATCCAACGCTTGGTGAATTTTGCTTCACAATGATAGGAAGAGCCGACATCGAAGGATCAAAAAGCGACGTCGCTATGAACGCTTGGCCGCCACAAGCCAGTTATCCCTATGGTAACTTTTCTGACACCTCTTGTTAAAAACTCTTTAAACCAAAAGGATCGATAGGCCGAGCTTTTGCTGTCCCTGTGTTTACTGAACACCGAGATCAAGTCAGCATTTGCCCTTTTGCTCTATGTGTGGTTTCTGTCCGCACTGAGCTGGCCTTGGGACACCTCCGTTATTATTTGAGAGATGTACCGCCCCAGTCAAACTCCCTACCTGGCAATGTCCTTGAATTGGATCATACCTGAGTAATTGGAGTTATACCAAATTATTAAATCAAAAGTACATAAATGCACTCTCTCATTAAAGAATTTGTTTGCGATTATATAACAAACTCGTGATACTTTGATCAAGAAGCTTGCATCAAAACCCAATACCATAAGATATAATAAATATATCCGTATAATGGCTAGGAAATGATACACGTTCCATTTAATCAAGTAAGTAAGGAAACAATAAGAGTAGTGGTATTTCATTGTCGATACTAAACCGAAATCTAATATCTCCCACTTATTCTACACCTCTTATGTCTCCTTACACTGCCAGATTAGAGTCAAGCTCAAAAGGGTCTTCTTTCCCCCGCTAATTATTCCAAGCCCGTTCCCTTGGCTGTGGTTTCGCTAGATAGTAGATAGGGACAGTAGGAATCTCGTTAATCCATTCATGCGCGTCACTAATTAGATGACGAGGCATTTGGCTACCTTAAGAGAGTCATAGTTACTCCCGCCGTTGACCCGCGCTTACTTGAATTTCTTCACTTTGACATTCAGAGCACTGGGCAGAAATCACATTGTGTCAACACCCGCTAGGGCCATCACAATGCTTTGTTTTAATTAGACAGTCGGATTCCCCAAGTCCGTGCCAGTTCTGAATTGATTGTTAATTGATAATCGTTATAATTTAAAAGAACTAATTGGTTACCCAATTAGTATTCTTAAAAATTTTAGCAAGAAAGTTCCACAATTGGCTACGTAACTAAACTATCCGGGGAACAAGAAACTACCATAAATGATAGAAACTCTATTTACCCAGAACGAGCACATAAACCATGTTATTGTTTCCCAATCAAGCCCGACTATCTCAATCTTCAGAGCCAATCCTTATCCCGAAGTTACGGATCTAATTTGCCGACTTCCCTTACCTACATTATTCTATCGACTAGAGACTCTTCACCTTGGAGACCAGCTGCGGATATTGGTACGGCCTGTTGAGAAGTTTGCGTGTCCCCACCATAAATTTTCAAGGTCCGAGGAGAAAATATCGACACAACAGTATATGTCATGCTCTTCTAGCCCATCTACCATATCTCTCTGCGAAAGACTTCCATGGTAGTACGGCTATAAAACAGAAAAGAAAACTCTTCCGATACCTCTCGACGGCTTCTTTATGGTCGTTCCTGTTGCCAGGATGAGCACGAGGCCCATATTTAATAACAAACGGATACTCAACAGGTTACGGAATTGGAACCGTATTCCCTTTCGTTCAAAATTATTCAAGTGTATTAATTTTCCAAAATTTTAAATATTGACAACTTTTTTACTTGAAAATTTTCGGCTTTCGCCTTGAACTTAGGACCGACTAACTCGTGATCAACCACTGTTCACACGAAACCCTTCTCCACTTCAGTCCTCCAAGGTCTCATTCGATTATTTGCTACTACCACCAAGATCTGTACCAATGACGGCTCCATGCAGGCTTACGCCAAACACTTCTATGCACACCATTGTACCTTCCTACTCACTAAAGTTTCAAAATTTATATTACAAGTAATATAAATCATCTACTTTAGCGGTAATGTATAGGTATACAACTTAAGCGCCATCCATTTTAAGGGCTAGTTGCTTCGGCAGGTGAGTTGTTACACACTCCTTAGCGGATTTCGACTTCCATGATCACCGTCCTGCTGTTTTAAGCAACCAACGCCTTTCATGGTTTCTGAATGAGTTGTTAATTTGGGCACCGTAACATTACGTTTGGTTCATCCCACAGCGCCAGTTCTGCTTACCAAAAGTGGCCCACTGGGCACATTATATCATAACCTTAAACTTCATATCAAGAAAGTTAAGGTTCTTACCCATTTAAAGTTTGAGAATAGGTTAAGATCGTTTCGACCCTAAGGCCTCTAATCATTCGCTTTACCAGATAAGATTATTTTATACAACAGTTAAATGCACCAGCTATCCTGAGGGAAACTTCGGAAGGAACCAGCTACTAGATGGTTCGATTGGTCTTTCGCCCCTATACTCAATTCTGACAATCGATTTGCACGTCAGAACTGTTTCGGTCTTCCATCAGGGTTTCCCCTGACTTCAACCTGATCAAGTATAGTTCACCATCTTTCGGGTCACAGCATATATGCTCAAGGTACGTTCCAGTTAGAGGCATAAATAATATAAATATTATCATACATAACTATATAGAACGCCCCGGGATTGTGTTAATTAACTATAAATAGTTAAAAAACTAATCCCATTAATAGTCAAGTTAATTACGCTATTAGGTTTTATCCCAATAACTTGCACATATGTTAGACTCCTTGGTCCGTGTTTCAAGACGGGTCCCGAAGGTATCCTGAATCTTTCGCATTGTTAATCATACAAGTGCATATAATAAACACAAAAATCAATGATAATCATGCCATTATATAATTCCGAAAAATTAACGCACTGTATTCATATAAATCTATCAGCACTTTATCAAATTTATGACATTTATTTTATGTTAAAATGCAAGCATTTTAATTTAAATAAGCAATTGACTAAAATTTTTTGATAAATTAATTGATACTAATAGATTACAATGTCCTTATATGGAAAAAATGCACACTATTATTATAATATTGTTTAAATATTACAATTTTAATGATGAATTTTCCATAATGGATATTCAGGTTCATCGGGCTTAACCTCTAAGCAGTTTCACGTACTATTTAACTCTCTATTCAGAGTTCTTTTCAACTTTCCCTCACGGTACTTGTTTACTATCGGTCTCATGGTTATATTTAGTTTTAGATGGAGTTTACCACCCACTTAGTGCTGCACTATCAAGCAACACGACTCTTTGGAAACACCATCTAATAATCATTAACGTTATACGGGCCTGGCACCCTCTATGGGTAAATGGCCTCATTTAAGAAGGACTTAAATCGTTAATTTCTCATACTAGAATATTGATGTTCCATACACTGCATCTCACATTTGCCATATAGACAAAGTGACTTAGTGCTGAACTGATTTCTTTTCGCTCGCCGCTACTAAGAAAATCCTTGTTAGTTTCTTTTCCTCCCCTAATTAATATGCTTAAATTCAGGGGGTAGTCCCATATGAGTTGAGGTTGTATAATTATACTTATATATTAGTTATTATAAAACATGATGATTATAATAACAATTTGAAATATACTATAATTTTGAAGTTCCATAATATTGACAAATGTTTTATTCTTTATCTCATCATAAATAAGAGGCAATTCTAGTTAAAAAAAAAATTCTTTATGCTAGACATTCCTCAGTATTATTTGAATAAAATAAAGAATATATAATTCTTCAAATTTTCTCATACAAATATATACAACAAGAGAAGTATAGATATTTCGTTATTTATTTTAATATTATGAATATATTATGAGTAAATGTTTTGCAACATTACAATATATATTATCCAATAATATACCATATGCTTAAAATTTCGAAAAATTTTAAACAACTTATTTAGCATAGTCTTACAACCCTCAACCATATGTAGTCCAAGCAGCACTCTAAAATTAATTAAAGTACATAACAGCATGGACTGCGATATGCGTTCAAAATGTCGATGTTCATGTGTCCTGCAGTTCACAGTTTGCTGCGTTCTTCATCGATCCATGAGCCGAGTGATCCACCGCTTAGAGTAATACAAATTTTTGGTTTATTTCATTACGTCATATATTCTTTTATTGAAAGAAATTAAAAATACACCATTTTACTGGCATATATCAATTCCTTCAATAAATTTTTTTATACCTAAAAAAATGTTGCGAAATGTCTTAGTTTTACATAATCAATGAAAATACGGTATATGACAACTATATAAAATATATTTAATTGTATTATAATCGATATATGTAAAGCATTAACCTGAACAAACAGGTACAACATTATATTTTAGGTTGTTGCGTTTATACAATGTATGCGCATGTTAATAATGAACAATACATTTGTGCAACGCATGTATATTATGGCACATATATACGCAGTTAATAATTTGTCTTGCCCAAAACACATAAAATGTGTAATATACATTTATACAATATGAATATGACAAATAAAATTTATAACAAAGTAATTTTATTGTATAAATTATACATTACAACACAATTTCAAATGTTTGAGCAAAGTAAATTATTTATTTTATTATTGACAATTAAAAATTTTTCTTTATTTTCGTTAAAATATATTTCTATATATTAATGAAAAAAAAATTTTTATTTTATTAACGGTTAGATGCATTATACAATAATGATCCTTCCGCAGGTTCACCTACGGAAACCTTGTTACGACTTTTACTTCCTCTAAATAATCAAGTTCGGTCAACTTTTGCGAAACAACCGTAACACACAAGGCGTCACAGTGATCACGTCCGGAGACCTCACTAAATAATTCAATCGGTAGTAGCGACGGGCGGTGTGTACAAAGGGCAGGGACGTAATCAATGCGAGTTAATGACTCACACTTACTGGGAATTCCAAGTTCATGTGAACAGTTTCAGTTCACAATCCCAAGCATGAAAGTGGTTCAGCGGTTTACCGGACCTCTCGGTCTAGGAAATACACGTTGATACTTTCATTGTAGCGCGTGCAGCCCAGGACATCTAAGGGCATCACAGACCTGTTATTGCTCAATCTCATTATTGCTAGACGCAATTTGTCCATTTAAGAAGCTAGTGTCCTTATAATGGGACAAACCAACAGGTACGGCTCCACTTATATAAACACATTCAAACACAATAAACATTTTACTGCCACCATGAATGAAGGCTATATAAGCTTCAACACCATAATCCTGAAGATATCTATTTAATATATTTGAGTCTCGTTCGTTATCGGAATTAACCAGACAAATCACTCCACCAACTAAGAACGGCCATGCACCACCACCCACAAATTCGAGAAAGAGCTCTCAATCTGTCTTACACTTATGTTCGGACCTGGTAAGTTTCCCCGTGTTGAGTCAAATTAAGCCGCAGGCTCCACTCCTGGTGGTGCCCTTCCGTCAATTCCTTTAAGTTTCAGCTTTGCAACCATACTTCCCCCGGAGCCCAAAAGCTTTGGTTTCCGGGAAGCGACTGAGAGAGCCATAAAAGTAGCTACACCCAATTGCTAGCTGGCATCGTTTATGGTTAGAACTAGGGCGGTATCTGATCGCCTTCGAACCTCTAACTTTCGTTCTTGATTAATGAAAACATCTTTGGCAAATGCTTTGCTTAAGTCTTACGACGGTCCAAGAATTTCACCTCGCGTCGTAATACTAATGCCCCAAACTGCTTCTATTAATCATTACCTCTTGATCTGAAAACCAATGAAAGCAGAACAGAGGTCTTATTTCATTATCCCATGCACAGAATATTCAGGCATTTGAAGCCTGCTTTAAGCACTCTAATTTGTTCAAAGTAATTGTACCGGCCCACAATAACACTCGATGAAGAGCACTAATGCAGGTTTTAAATAGAGGAACATATAAAAAAATAGTATTTAATTACATATAAGAACTCCACCGGTAATATGCTTACATACATAAAGGTATAGTACTAACTACAATTGTAAGTTGCACTACCCGTATGAAGCACAAGTTCAACTACGAACGTTTTAACTGCAACAACTTTAATATACGCTATTGGAGCTGGAATTACCGCGGCTGCTGGCACCAGACTTGCCTCCAATAGGTCCTTGTTAAAGGATTTAAAGTGTACTCATTCCAATTACAGGCCTCGGATATGAGTCCTGTATTGTTATTTTTCGTCACTACCTCCCTGAGCTGGGAGTGGGTAATTTACGCGCCTGCTGCCTTCCTTAGATGTGGTAGCCGTTTCTCAGGCTCCTCTCCGGAATCGAACCCTGATTCCCCGTTACCTGTTGCAAACCATGGTAGTCCTAGATACTACCATCAAAAGTTGATAGGGCAGACATTTGAAAGATCTGTCGTCGGTACAAGACCATACGATCTGCATGTTATCTAGAGTTCAACCAGTGTAACGATCTTGCGATCGCTTGGTTTTAGCCTAATAAAAGCACACGTTCCAAAAGGTCCGTGTTTTAATTGCATGTATTAGCTCTAGAATTACCACAGTTATCCAAGTAACTGTTAACGATCTAAGGAACCATAACTGATATAATGAGCCTTTTGCGGTTTCACTTTTATTTCGTGTGTACTTAGACATGCATGGCTTAATCTTTGAGACAAGCATATAACTACTGGCAGGATCAACCAGAATAATGTGTTATTTCTATGTGTAAATATTTTTACACATATAAATATTTTTAAATATGTAATAGACATGACAACTCATTAATATTTTTGAATAAATATGACATGCATATAGAGAACGAATATGGCTAAATTTAAATAGCAATCATGTTCGTTAGTTATAAAAAAAAACATTTTTTTATAAATATATATATACAAAATATATACATATTAATTTGTTCAAAAATATCTTTATATTTACACTTACTTAATATAAATTCATCACACGTACATTATTTAAATTCAAAATAAATTGAATAAAAATTTATTTAATTTTGATTACAAATTGATAATTTATCTACATTTTGTATATATGTGTTAATAAATATTATATTAAATAAAACCTTTATCCACAATATATTTACATTGTGTTAAAGTTTAATTATTTTAATTTCCAATATACTATACATGTGCACACTGCCCTTGCATTGGAGAATCGAAAAATATGTAATTCAATTTTCCAACCAGGTAATACTAAACCACCAACCAATTATATATAAACCTGTTGGTGGTTCTATTTTTAATGAAAGTTTATGCTTGCTAAATTAACGATAATGTGAAACCTATTTAGTATATATTGAAGAACAATATACCTTGGCCAATTCCACTATTATCTAACAATTGCATATTATTACCGCAAGCGTTCAAAGACAACAAATAACGAATAACTTTCATTTTCATTGACAACATTTATTATTATATGCGTCGAACACATATAATAGATGAACACACCCTGCTCACCATGTAAAGGTTTTTTGCCACGCTTTCTAAAATTCAATTAGTTTTTTAAATGCTACCTCTTAATATAATCAAGTGCATGCATCAATATATTTATGCACTATTAAACTTCATTATTTTTGCACCACACATTATAAATACCCAATGTCGGCAAGACAACACTCCACCGTCATATAATTTCGGTATGTTAAATTTTTCATATGACTTGCCTTGCGCACACCACTCCACCTATATAGGTTTTTTGCCACGCTTTCTAAAATTCAATTAGTTTTTCAAATGCTACCTCTTAATTTAATCAAGTGCATGCATCAATATATTTATGCACTATTAAACTTCATTATTTTGCACCACATTATAAATACCCAATGCCGGCAAGACAACACTCCACCGTCATATAATTTCGGTATATTAAATTTTTCATATGACTTGCCTTGCGCGACACCACTCCACCTATATAGGTTTTTTGCCACGCTTTCTAAAATTTACCATTTTTTCAAATGACAATTTTTATTTCTATACCTATATATATTTATATAATAATGCACTGTAAAACTTCATTATTTTTGCACCACATATTATAAATATCCAATGCCGGCAAGACAACACTCCACCGTCATATAATTTCGGTATGTTAAATTTTTTCATATGACTTGCCTTGCGCGACACCACTCCACCTATATAGGTTTTTTGCCACGCTTTCTAAAATTCAATTAGTTTTTCAAATGCTACCTCTTAATTTAATCAAGTGCATGCATCAATATATTTATGCACTATTAAACTTCATTATTTTTGCACCACACATTATAAATACCCAATGCCGGCAAGACAACACTCCACCGTCATATAATTTCGGTATGTTAAATTTTTTCATATGACTTGCTTGCGCGACACCACTCCACCTATATAGGTTTTTGCCACGCTTTCTAAAATTTACCATTTTTCAAATGACAATTTTATTTCATACCTATGCATATATTTATATAATAATGCACTGTAAAACTTCATTATTTTTGCACCATATTATAAATATCCAATGCCGGCAAGACAACACTCCACCGTCATATAATTTCGGTATGTTAAATTTTTTCATATGACTTGCCTTGCGCGACACCACTCCACCTATATAGGTTTTGCCACGCTTTCTAAAATTTACCATTTTTTCAAAGGACGATCTGTTTTTCATACATAAATGTACTGTTATAAAATGTCTATGTCATATGAAAGTACTCTATTATATTGTTTATTTAAATGTCTGTCATATGAAAATATAATTTTACTTATATCAAATATGATTTATTTTTGTATCATATGAAATTTTTTTATTTTATGGAGTTGATTTTATTTGTCATATAATATGGTTATGACATAAGAAAGTTGAATTTTTCTTGTCATATAAAATTTTTTATGTCATATGAAATTTGACTTTTCTTGTAGTCATATGAAATTTTATTGTTATTTGAGAATTGTTATATTTTGTCATATAATATGGTTATAAAAAATGAAAGTTGAATTTTACTTGTCATATGAAATTTGTCTCTTTTGTTGTAGTCATATGAAATATTTATGTTTGAATTGTTCAGTCATATGAAATTTTTATGTCTTGTGAAATTTGCCTTTTTTTTTATTTATAAGAAATTTGTATGTTATATGAGATTTGTTTAATTCTTGTCATATTATATGGTTATGACAAATAAATGTTGAATTTTACATGTCATAAGAAATTTAACTTTATTTTGTAGTCATATGAAATTTTTATATTATTTGGGAGTTGACTTTGTTTTGTCATAAAATATGGCTGTGACTTAAGAAAGTTGAATTTTTCTTGTCATATGATATTTTTATGTCATGAGAAATTTGACTTTTTTTGTAGTCATATGAAATTTTTGTTTGAATTTTTCTAGTCATATGAAATTTTATGTCATGTGAAATTTGCCTTTTTTTTGTATTTATATGAAATTTTTATGTTATATGAGATTTGTTTAATTCTTGTCATATTATATGGTTATGACAAATAAATGTTGAATTTTACATGTCCTAAGAAATTTAACTTTTTTTTGTAGTCATATGAAATTTTTTTGTTTGAATTTTTTGCGTCATATGAAATTTTTATGTCATGTGAAAATTGATTTTTTTTTTTTGTATTTTAATTTGAATTTTTATTTAAATGAGATGTGTTTAATTATTGTCATATAATATGGTTATGACAAATAATAGTTAAATTACTTGTCATATAAAATTTGACTCTTTGTAGTCATATGAAATTTATGTGTTATATGAGAGTTGAATTTTTCTTGTCATATGAATTTTACTTGTCATATGAAATTTGTCTCTTTGTTGTAGTCATATGAAATATTTATGTTTGAATTGTTCGTGTCATATGAAATTTTATGTCTTGTGAAATTTTTTTTTTTGTTTATAAGAAATTTGTATGTTATATGAGATTTGTTTAATTCTTGTCATATTATATGGTTATGACAAATAAATGTTGAATTTTACATGTCATAAGAAATTTAACTTTATTTTGTAGTCATATGAAATTTTTATATTATTTGGGAGTTGACTTTGTTTTGTCATAAAATATGGCTGTGACTTAAGAAAGTTGAATTTTTCTTGTCATATGATATTTTTATGTCATGAGAAATTTGACTTTTATTTTGTAGTCATATGAAATTTTTATGTTTGAATTTTTCTAGTCATATGAAATTTTATGTCATGTGAAATTTGCCTTTTTTTGTATTTATATGAAATTTTATGTTATATGAGATTTGTTTAATTTGTCATATTATATGGTTATGACAAATAAATGTTGAATTTTACATGTCCTAAGAAATTTAACTTTTTTGTAGTCATATGAAATTTTTTTGTTTGAATTTTTTGCGTCATATGAAATTTTTATGTCATGTGAAAATTGATTTTTTTTTTGTATTTTAATTTGAATTTTTATTTAAATGAGATGTGTTTAATTATTGTCATATATATGGTTATGACAAATAATAGTTAAATATTACTTGTCATATAAAATTTGACTCTTTTCTTTGTAGTCATATGAAATTTATGTGTTATATGATAGTTGAATTTTCTTGTCATATGAAATTTTATGTCATATGAAATTTGACTCTTTTTTTGTAGTCATATGAAATTTTATATGTTTGAATTTTCGTGTCATATGAAATTTATGTCTTGTGAAATTTGCCTTTTTTTGTATTTATAAGAAATTTTATGTTATATGAGATTTGTTTAATTTTGTCATATTATATGGTTATGACAAAAAATGTTGAATTTTACATGTCATAAGAAATTTAACTTTTTTGTAGTCATATGAAATTTTATATTATTTGGGAGTTGACTTTGTTTTGTCATAAAATATGGCTGTGACTTAAGAAAGTTGAATTTTTCTTGTCATATGATATTTTTATGTCATGAGAAATTTGACTTTTATTTTGTAGTCATATGAAATTTTTATGTTTGAATTTTTCTAGTCATATGAAATTTTATGTCATGTGAAATTTGCCTTTTTTGTATTTATATGAAATTTTATGTTTTATGAGATTTGTTTAATTCTTGTCATATTATATGGTTATGACAAATAAATGTTGAATTTTACATGTCCTAAGAAATTTAACTTTTTTGTAGTCATATGAAATTTTTTTGTTTGAATTTTTTTGCGTCATATGAAATTTTTATGTCATGTAAAATTGATTTTTTTTTTTGTATTTTAATTTGAATTTTATTTAAATGAGATGTGTTTAATTATTGTCATATATATGGTTATGACAAATAATAGTTAAATATTACTTGTCATATAAAATTTGACTCTTTTCTTTGTAGTCATATGAAATTTATGTGTTATATGAGAGTTGAATTTTTCTATATGAATTTTTATGTCATATGAAATTTGACTTTTTGTAGTCATATGAAATTTTATGTTTGAATTTTCGTGTCATATGAAATTTTATGTCTTGTGAAATTTGCTTTTTTGTATTTATAAGAAATTTTATGTTATATGAGATTTGTTTAATTCTTGTCATATTATATGGTTATGACAAAAAATGTTGAATTTTACATGTCATAAGAAATTTAACTTTTTTTGTAGTCATATGAAATTTTATATATTATTTGGGAGTTGACTTTGTTTTGTCATAAAATATGGCTGTGACTTAAGAAAGTTGAATTTTTCTTGTCATATGATATTTTATGTCATGAGAAATTTGACTTTTATTTTGTAGTCATATGAAATTTTATGTTTGAATTTTTCTAGTCATATGAAATTTTATGTCATGTGAAATTTGCTTTTTTTGTATTTATATGAAATTTTATGTTATATGAGATTTGTTTAATTCTTGTCATATTATATGGTTATGACAAATAAATGTTGAATTTTACATGTCCTAAGAAATTGAACTTTTTTTGTAGTCATATGAAATTTTTTTGTTTGAATTTTTTGTCATATGAAATTTTTATGTCATGTGAAAATTGATTTTTTTTTTTTATTTTAATTTGAATTTTATTTAAATGAGATGTGTTTAATTATTGTCATATAATATGGTTATGACAAATAATAGTTAAATATTACTTGTCATATAAAATTTGACTCTTTTCTTTGTAGTCATATGAAATTTATGTGTTATATGATAGTTGAATTTTTCTTGTCATATGAATTTTATGTCATATGAAATTTGTCATTTTGACTTTTGTAGTCATATGAAATATATGTTTGAATTTTCGTGTCATATGAAATTTTATGTCTTGTGAAATTTTTTTTTGTATTTATAAGAAATTTTATGTTATATGAGATTTGTTTAATTCTTGTCATATTATATGGTTATGACAAAAAATGTTGAATTTTACATGTCATAAGAAATTTAACTTTAGTCATATGAAATTTTATATTATTTGGGAGTTGACTTTGTTTTGTCATAAAATATGGCTGTGACTTAAGAAAGTTGAATTTTTCTTGTCATATGATATTTTATGTCATGAGAAATTTGACTTTTATTTTGTAGTCATATGAAATTTTATGTTTGAATTTTTCTAGTCATATGAAATTTTATGTCATGTGAAATTTGCCTTTTTTATTTATATATGAAATTTTTATGTTATATGAGATTTGTTTAATTCTTGTCATATTATATGGTTATGACAAATAAATGTTGAATTTTACATGTCCTAAGAAATTGAACTTTTTTGTAGTCATATGAAATTTTTTTGTTTGAATTTTTGCGTCATATGAAATTTTATGTCATGTGAAAATTGATTTTTTTTTTTGTATTTTAATTTGAATTTTTATTTAAATGAGATGTGTTTAATTATTGTCATATAATATGGTTATGACAAATAATAGTTAAATTTACTTGTCATATAAAATTTGACTCTTTTCTTTGTAGTCATATGAAATTTATGTGTTATAGAGTTGAATTTTTCTTGTCATATGAAATTTTTATGTCATATGAAATTTGACTTTTGTAGTCATATGAAATTTCATATGTTTGAATTTTTCGTGTCATATGAAATTCTTATGTCATGTGAATATGAAATTTTTATGTCATGTGAAATTTGACTTTATTTTGTAACAGTCATGAAATTGTTGTGTTATATGAGATTTGTTTAATTTTGTCGTATAATATGGCTATGACAAATAATAGTTAAATTTTGTAGTCATATGAAATTTATGTGTATATGAGAGTTGACTTTATTTGTCATATAATATGGTTTTGACTAAATAAAAGTTGAATTTTTCTTGTCATGAGAAATTGACTTTTTGTAGTCATATGAAATTTTATATGTTTGAATTTTTCGTGTCATATAAAATTCTTATGTCATGTGAATATGAAATTTTATGTCATGTGAAATTTGACTTTATTTTGTAGTCATATGAAATTGTTGTGTTAATATGGTTGTGACATAATAAAGTTAAATTTTACTTGTCGTATGAAATTTATGTGTTATATGAGAGTTGACTTTTGTTTTTTTTTGTCATATAGTATGGTTATGACATAGGAAAGTTGAATTTTCTAGTCACTTTTACTTTTTTTTTTTAATGAAAGTTAAATTTATTTTGAAATTCCTTTGTCATACTTTAAATACCGACGTTTATCAAAATATGTTCATATTTTCATGAACAAATTATAATCACAAGCTATAATATTATAATATAATAGAGAGGCTTACGGGGCACAGTAAGAGAATCTCGTTAAATCTTTTCAAATGCGTCACTATTTTGATGACAAGACAGTTGGCTACCAATATAAACATATTTTAATATACATCAGAAAATAATATATTATCTTATTGTTTCAATCACACCAAAATTATTTCTTCAACATATTTTCATGCACAAATTTATAATCACAAGCTATAATATTATGTAGAAACTTAGGGACACAGTAAGAATCTCAATAAATCTTTTCAAATGCGTCACTATTATGATGACGAGACAATTGGCTACCGATATATACATATTTTAAATATATACGTGTTTATCAAAATTTCTTTAATATACTCCAGAAATGAATTTCTTTTTTTTTATTAAGTGTTAAGACAAAATTATTTCTCCAACACATTTCCATTCACAAATTTTTTAACACAAGCTATAAGTTATAATATTACATCGAAACAACTTACGGACACAGTAAGAACCTCATTAAATCTTATCAAATGCGTCACTAGTATGATGACGAGACAATTGGCTACCGATATAATCATATTTAGAGTATCGCCGTTAATCAAAATTTCTTTAATATACTTCACAGATTAATGCATTTTTAATTAAGTTTTGTTAATACAAAATTGTTTCTCCAACACATTTTCATTCACAAATTTACAATCACAAGCTATAAGTTGTAATATTATATTGAAGCTTACGGACACAGTAAGAATCTCATTAAATCTTTTCATATACGTCACTAATATGATGACGAGACAATTGGCTACCATTTTTATTTTATTTAAACTTTATATAAATCAATGAAATTATATATAATATATTTCTATTATATATATTTCATATATACATACATTTAAGTCTTTTAAATACGTCACTAATATGATGACGAGACATTTGGCTACCATTTCAAATGAAATTTTTCATAAATCATATATGTATAAAAATACAGATATCATATGTTATACATTATATATAATATTTTATGCCCATAGACATATATATTATACATAGCATATACATACCATCCCTGTAAATATATATATATATTTATATATCTTTACATATTAATATGTGTGTGTTTAATTGTCGAATCATCAAGCAAAGGATAAGCTTCAGTGGATCGCAGTATGGCAGCTGCTCAACCACTTACAACACCTTGCCTGTTATAAAAGTCGTTTACAATTGATTCTAGGCTTTGTCATTGTATTAAATAATGTTTTAATATATAACTAGCGCGGCATCAGGTGATCGAAGATCCTCCCAATTTACTATGTTATACGTAACATTGGCATCACATCCATTGTCGTCTATTAAATGAATAACAAACTTTTAATGGTTTAGAAGCCATACAATGCAAATTGCCCCTTATTTATCATTGCAGTCCAGCACGGATACGACCTTAGAGGCGTTCAGGCATAATCCAACGGACGTAGCGTCATACCACTGTTCGCTCGAACAAGTATTGTGCCATTGGTCCGTACCTGCGGTTCCTCTCGTACTACGCAGGAATGCTGTCGCAACAACGTTTTGTCATTAGTAGGGTAAACTAACCTGTCTCACGACGGTCTAAACCCAGCTCACGTTCCCTTGCATGGGTGAACAATCCAACGCTTGGTGAATTTTGCTTCACAATGATAGGAAGAGCCGACATCGAAGGATCAAAAAGCGACGTCGCTATGAACGCTTGGCCGCCACAAGCCAGTTATCCCTATGGTAACTTTTCTGACACCTCTTGTTAAAAACTCTTTAAACCAAAAGGATCGATAGGCCGAGCTTTTGCTGTCCCTGTGTTTACTGAACACCGAGATCAAGTCAGCATTTGCCCTTTTGCTCTATGTGTGGTTTCTGTCCGCACTGAGCTGGCCTTGGGACACCTCCGTTATTATTTGAGAGATGTACCGCCCCAGTCAAACTCCCTACCTGGCAATGTCCTTGAATTGGATCATACCTGAGTAATTGGAGTTATACCAAATTATTAAATCAAAAGTACATAAATGCACTCTCTCATTAAAGAATTTGTTTGCGATTATATAACAAACTCGTGATACTTTGATCAAGAAGCTTGCATCAAAACCCAATACCATAAGATATAATAAATATATCCGTATAATGGCTAGGAAATGATACACGTTCCATTTAATCAAGTAAGTAAGGAAACAATAAGAGTAGTGGTATTTCATTGTCGATACTAAACCGAAATCTAATATCTCCCACTTATTCTACACCTCTTATGTCTCCTTACACTGCCAGATTAGAGTCAAGCTCAAAAGGGTCTTCTTTCCCCGCTAATTATTCCAAGCCCGTTCCCTTGGCTGTGGTTTCGCTAGATAGTAGATAGGGACAGTAGGAATCTCGTTAATCCATTCATGCGCGTCACTAATTAGATGACGAGGCATTTGGCTACCTTAAGAGAGTCATAGTTACTCCCGCCGTTGACCCGCGCTTACTTGAATTTCTTCACTTTGACATTCAGAGCACTGGGCAGAAATCACATTGTGTCAACACCCGCTAGGGCCATCACAATGCTTTGTTTTAATTAGACAGTCGGATTCCCCAAGTCCGTGCCAGTTCTGAATTGATTGTTAATTGATAATCGTTATAATTTAAAAGAACTAATTGGTTACCCAATTAGTATTCTTAAAAATTTTAGCAAGAAAGTTCCACAATTGGCTACGTAACTAAACTATCCGGGGAACAAGAAACTACCATAAATGATAGAAACTCTATTTACCCAGAACGAGCACATAAACCATGTTATTGTTTCCCAATCAAGCCCGACTATCTCAATCTTCAGAGCCAATCCTTATCCCGAAGTTACGGATCTAATTTGCCGACTTCCCTTACCTACATTATTCTATCGACTAGAGACTCTTCACCTTGGAGACCAGCTGCGGATATTGGTACGGCCTGTTGAGAAGTTTGCGTGTCCCCACCATAAATTTTCAAGGTCCGAGGAGAAAATATCGACACAACAGTATATGTCATGCTCTTCTAGCCCATCTACCATATCTCTGCGAAAGACTTCCATGGTAGTACGGCTATAAAACAGAAAAGAAAACTCTTCCGATACCTCTCGACGGCTTCTTTATGGTCGTTCCTGTTGCCAGGATGAGCACGAGGCCCATATTTAATAACAAACGGATACTCAACAGGTTACGGAATTGGAACCGTATTCCCTTTCGTTCAAAATTATTCAAGTGTATTAATTTTCCAAAATTTTAAATATTGACAACTTTTTACTTGAAAATTTTCGGCTTTCGCCTTGAACTTAGGACCGACTAACTCGTGATCAACCACTGTTCACACGAAACCCTTCTCCACTTCAGTCCTCCAAGGTCTCATTCGATTATTTGCTACTACCACCAAGATCTGTACCAATGACGGCTCCATGCAGGCTTACGCCAAACACTTCTATGCACACCATTGTACCTTCCTACTCACTAAAGTTTCAAAATTTATATTACAAGTAATATAAATCATCTACTTTAGCGGTAATGTATAGGTATACAACTTAAGCGCCATCCATTTTAAGGGCTAGTTGCTTCGGCAGGTGAGTTGTTACACACTCCTTAGCGGATTTCGACTTCCATGATCACCGTCCTGCTGTTTTAAGCAACCAACGCCTTTCATGGTTTCTGAATGAGTTGTTAATTTGGGCACCGTAACATTACGTTTGGTTCATCCCACAGCGCCAGTTCTGCTTACCAAAAGTGGCCCACTGGGCACATTATATCATAACCTTAAACTTCATATCAAGAAAGTTAAGGTTCTTACCCATTTAAAGTTTGAGAATAGGTTAAGATCGTTTCGACCCTAAGGCCTCTAATCATTCGCTTTACCAGATAAGATTATTTTATACAACAGTTAAATGCACCAGCTATCCTGAGGGAAACTTCGGAAGGAACCAGCTACTAGATGGTTCGATTGGTCTTTCGCCCCTATACTCAATTCTGACAATCGATTTGCACGTCAGAACTGTTTCGGTCTTCCATCAGGGTTTCCCCTGACTTCAACCTGATCAAGTATAGTTCACCATCTTTCGGGTCACAGCATATATGCTCAAGGTACGTTCCAGTTAGAGGCATAAATAATATAAATATTATCATACATAACTATATAGAACGCCCTGATTGTGTTAATTAACTATAAATAGTTAAAAAACTAATCCCATTAATAGTCAAGTTAATTACGCTATTAGGTTTTTATCCCAATAACTTGCACATATGTTAGACTCCTTGGTCCGTGTTTCAAGACGGGTCCCGAAGGTATCCTGAATCTTTCGCATTGTTAATCATACAAGTGCATATAATAAACACAAAAATCAATGATAATCATGCCATTATATAATTCCGAAAAATTAACGCACTGTATTCATATAAATCTATCAGCACTTTATCAAATTTATGACATTTATTTTATGTTAAAATGCAAGCATTTTAATTTAAATAAGCAATTGACTAAAATTTTTTGATAAATTAATTGATACTAATAGATTACAATGTCCTTATATGGAAAAAATGCACACTATTATTATAATATTGTTTAAATATTACAATTTTAATGATGAATTTTCCATAATGGATATTCAGGTTCATCGGGCTTAACCTCTAAGCAGTTTCACGTACTATTTAACTCTCTATTCAGAGTTCTTTTCAACTTTCCCTCACGGTACTTGTTTACTATCGGTCTCATGGTTATATTTAGTTTTAGATGGAGTTTACCACCCACTTAGTGCTGCACTATCAAGCAACACGACTCTTTGGAAACACCATCTAATAATCATTAACGTTATACGGGCCTGGCACCCTCTATGGGTAAATGGCCTCATTTAAGAAGGACTTAAATCGTTAATTTCTCATACTAGAATATTGATGTTCCATACACTGCATCTCACATTTGCCATATAGACAAAGTGACTTAGTGCTGAACTGATTTCTTTTCGCTCGCCGCTACTAAGAAAATCCTTGTTAGTTTCTTTTCCTCCCCTAATTAATATGCTTAAATTCAGGGGGTAGTCCCATATGAGTTGAGGTTGTATAATTATACTTATATATTAGTTATTATAAAACATGATGATTATAATAACAATTTGAAATATACTATAATTTTGAAGTTCCATAATATTGACAAATGTTTTATTCTTTATCTCATCATAAATAAGAGGCAATTCTAGTTAAAAAAAAATTCTTTATGCTAGACATTCCTCAGTATTATTTGAATAAAATAAAGAATATATAATTCTTCAAATTTTCTCATACAAATATATACAACAAGAGAAGTATAGATATTTCGTTATTTATTTTAATATTATGAATATATTATGAGTAAATGTTTTGCAACATTACAATATATATTATCCAATAATATACCATATGCTTAAAATTTCGAAAAATTTTAAACAACTTATTTAGCATAGTCTTACAACCCTCAACCATATGTAGTCCAAGCAGCACTCTAAAATTAATTAAAGTACATAACAGCATGGACTGCGATATGCGTTCAAAATGTCGATGTTCATGTGTCCTGCAGTTCACACGATGACGCACAGTTTGCTGCGTTCTTCATCGACCCATGAGCCGAGTGATCCACCGCTTAGAGTAATACAAATTTTTGGTTTATTTCATTACGTCATATATTCTTTTATTGAAAGAAATTAAAAATACACCATTTTACTGGCATATATCAATTCCTTCAATAAATTTTTTTATACCTAAAAAAATGTTATGAATGTCTTAGTTTTACATAATCAATGAAAATACGGTATATGACAACTATATAAAATATATTTAATTGTATTATAATCGATATATGTAAAGCATTAACCTGAACAAACAGGTACAACATTATATTTTAGGTTGTTGCGTTTATACAATGTATGCGCATGTTAATAATGAACAATACATTTGTGCAACGCATGTATATTATGGCACATATACACGCAGTTAATAATTTGTCTTGCCCAAAACACATAAAAATGTGTAATATACATTTATACAATATGAATATGACAAATAAAATTTATAACAAAGTAATTTTATTGTATAAATTATACATTACAACACAATTTCAAATGTTTGAGCAAAGTAAATTATTTATTTTATTATTGACAATTAAAAATTTTTCTTTTATTTTCGTTAAAATATATTTCTATATATTAATGAAAAAAAAATTTTTATTTTATTAACGGTTAGATGCATTATACAATAATGATCCTTCCGCAGGTTCACCTACGGAAACCTTGTTACGACTTTTACTTCCTCTAAATAATCAAGTTCGGTCAACTTTTGCGAAACAACCGTAACACACAAGGCGTCACAGTGATCACGTCCGGAGACCTCACTAAATAATTCAATCGGTAGTAGCGACGGGCGGTGTGTACAAAGGGCAGGGACGTAATCAATGCGAGTTAATGACTCACACTTACTGGGAATTCCAAGTTCATGTGAACAGTTTCAGTTCACAATCCCAAGCATGAAAGTGGTTCAGCGGTTTACCCGGACCTCTCGGTCTAGGAAATACACGTTGATACTTTCATTGTAGCGCGCGTGCAGCCCAGGACATCTAAGGGCATCACAGACCTGTTATTGCTCAATCTCATTATTGCTAGACGCAATTTGTCCATTTAAGAAGCTAGTGTCCTTATAATGGGACAAACCAACAGGTACGGCTCCACTTATATAAACACATTCAAACACAATAAACATTTTACTGCCACCATGAATGAAGGCTATATAAGCTTCAACACCATAATCCTGAAGATATCTATTTAATATATTTGAGTCTCGTTCGTTATCGGAATTAACCAGACAAATCACTCCACGAACTAAGAACGGCCATGCACCACCACCCATAGATTCGAGAAAGAGCTATCAATCTGTCTTACACACTTATGTTCGGACCTGGTAAGTTTTCCCGTGTTGAGTCAAATTAAGCCGCAGGCTCCACTCCTGGTGGTGCCCTTCCGTCAATTCCTTTAAGTTTCAGCTTTGCAACCATACTTCCCCCGGAGCCCAAAAGCTTTGGTTTCCCGGGAAGCGACTGAGAGAGCCATAAAAGTAGCTACACCCAATTGCTAGCTGGCATCGTTTATGGTTAGAACTAGGGCGGTATCTGATCGCCTTCGAACCTCTAACTTTCGTTCTTGATTAATGAAAACATCTTTGGCAAATGCTTTCTTGTTAGTCTTACGACGGTCCAAGAATTTCACCTCTCGCGTCGTAATACTAATGCCCCAAACTGCTTCTATTAATCATTACCTCTTGATCTGAAAACCAATGAAAGCAGAACAGAGGTCTTATTTCATTATCCCATGCACAGAATATTCAGGCATTTGAAGCCTGCTTTAAGCACTCTAATTTGTTCAAAGTAATTGTACCGGCCCACAATAACACTCGATGAAGAGCACTAATGCAGGTTTTTAAATAGGAGGAACATATAAAAAAATACAAGTATTTAATTACATATAAGAACTCCACCGGTAATACGCTTACATACATAAAGGTATAGTACTAACTACAATTGTAAGTTGCACTACCCGTATGAAGCACAAGTTCAACTACGAACGTTTTAACCGCAACAACTTTAATATACGCTATTGGAGCTGGAATTACCGCGGCTGCTGGCACCAGACTTGCCCTCCAATAGGTCCTTGTTAAAGGATTTAAAGTGTACTCATTCCAATTACAGGGCCTCGGATATGAGTCCTGTATTGTTATTTTTCGTCACTACCTCCCCGAGCTGGGAGTGGGTAATTTACGCGCCTGCTGCCTTCCTTAGATGTGGTAGCCGTTTCTCAGGCTCCCTCTCCGGAATCGAACCCTGATTCCCCGTTACCCGTTGCAACCATGGTAGTCCTAGATACTACCATCAAAAGTTGATAGGGCAGACATTTGAAAGATCTGTCGTCGGTACAAGACCATACGATCTGCATGTTATCTAGAGTTCAACCAGTGTAACGATCTTGCGATCGCTTGGTTTTAGCCTAATAAAAGCACACGTTCCAAAAGGTCCGTGTTTTAATTGCATGTATTAGCTCTAGAATTACCACAGTTATCCAAGTAACTGTTAACGATCTAAGGAACCATAACTGATATAATGAGCCTTTTGCGGTTTCACTTTTATTTCGTGTGTACTTAGACATGCATGGCTTAATCTTTGAGACAAGCATATAACTACTGGCAGGATCAACCAGAATAATGTGTTATTTCTATGTGTAAATATTTTTACACATATAAATATTTTTAAATATGTAATAGACATGACAACTCATTAATATTTTTGAATAAATATGACATGCATATAGAGAACGAATATGGCTAAATTTAAATAGCAATCATGTTCGTTAGTTATAAAAAAAACTTACACATTTTTTTTATAAATATATATATATACAAAATATATACATATTAATTTGTTCAAAAATATCTTTATATTTACACTTACTTAATATAAATTCATCACACGTACATTATTTAAATTCAAAATAAATTGAATAAAAATTTATTTAATTTTGATTACAAATTGATAATTTATCTACATTTTGTATATATGTGTTAATAAATATTATATTAAATAAAACCTTTATCCACAATATATTTACATTGTGTTAAAGTTTAATTATTTTAATTTCCAATATACTATACATGTGCACACTGCCCTTGCATTGGAGAATCGAAAAACATATGTAATTCAATTTTCCAACCAGGTAACACTAAACCACCAACCAATTATATATAAACCTGTTGGTGGTTCTATTTTTAATGAAAGTTTATGCTTGCTAAATTAACGATAATGTGAAACCTATTTAGTATATATTGAAGAACAATATACCTTGGCCAATTCCACTATTATCTAACAATTGCATATTATTACCGCAGCCAAGCGTTCAAAGACAACAAATAACGAATAACTTTCATTTTCATTGACAACATTTATTATTATATGCGTCGAACACATATAATAGATGAACACACCCTGCTCACCATGTAAAGGTTTTTTGCCACGCTTTCTAAAATTCAATTAGTTTTTTAAATGCTACCTCTTAATATAATCAAGTGCATGCATCAATATATTTATGCACTATTAAACTTCATTATTTTTGCACCACACATTATAAATACCCAATGTCGGCAAGACAACACTCCACCGTCATATAATTTCGGTATGTTAAATTTTTTCATATGACTTGCCTTGCGCGACACCACTCCACCTATATAGGTTTTTTGCCACGCTTTCTAAAATTCAATTAGTTTTTCAAATGCTACCTCTTAATTTAATCAAGTGCATGCATCAATATATTTATGCACTATTAAACTTCATTATTTTTGCACCACACATTATAAATACCCAATGCCGGCAAGACAACACTCCACCGTCATATAATTTCGGTATATTAAATTTTTTCATATGACTTGCCTTGCGCGACACCACTCCACCTATATAGGTTTTTTGCCACGCTTTCTAAAATTTACCATTTTTCAAATGACAATTTTATTTCTCATACCTATGCATATATTTATATAATAATGCACTGTAAAACTTCATTATTTTTGCACCACATATTATAAATATCCAATGCCGGCAAGACAACACTCCACCGTCATATAATTTCGGTATGTTAAATTTTTTCATATGACTTGCCTTGCGCGACACCACTCCACCTATATAGGTTTTTTGCCACGCTTTCTAAAATTCAATTAGTTTTTCAAATGCTACCTCTTAATTTAATCAAGTGCATGCATCAATATATTTATGCACTATTAAACTTCATTATTTTTGCACCACACATTATAAATACCCAATGCCGGCAAGACAACACTCCACCGTCATATAATTTCGGTATGTTAAATTTTTTCATATGACTTGCCTTGCGCGACACCACTCCACCTATATAGGTTTTTTGCCACGCTTTCTAAAATTTACCATTTTTTCAAATGACAATTTTTATTTCTCATACCTATGCATATATTTATATAATAATGCACTGTAAAACTTCATTATTTTTGCACCACATATTATAAATATCCAATGCCGGCAAGACAACACTCCACCGTCATATAATTTCGGTATGTTAAATTTTTTCATATGACTTGCCTTGCGCGACACCACTCCACCTATATAGGTTTTTTGCCACGCTTTCTAAAATTTACCATTTTTTCAAAGGACGATCTGTTTTTCATACATAAATGTACTGTTATAAAATGTCTATGTCATATGAAAGTACTCTATTATATTGTTTATTTAAATGTCTGTCATATGAAAATATAATTTTACTTATATCAAATATGATTTATTTTTGTGGTCATATGAAATTTTTTTATTTTATGGGAGTTGATTTTATTTGTCATATAATATGGTTATGACATAAGAAAGTTGAATTTTTCTTGTCATATAAAATTTTTATGTCATATGAAATTTGACTTTTTCTTGTAGTCATATGAAATTTTTATTGTTATTTGAGAATTGTTATATTTTTGTCATATAATATGGTTATAAAAAATGAAAGTTGAATTTTACTTGTCATATGAAATTTGTCTCTTTTTGTTGTAGTCATATGAAATATTTATGTTTGAATTGTTCGTGTCATATGAAATTTTTATGTCTTGTGAAATTTGCCTTTTTTTGTATTTATAAGAAATTTGTATGTTATATGAGATTTGTTTAATTCTTGTCATATTATATGGTTATGACAAATAAATGTTGAATTTTACATGTCATAAGAAATTTAACTTTATTTTGTAGTCATATGAAATTTTTATATTATTTGGGAGTTGACTTTGTTTTGTCATAAAATATGGCTGTGACTTAAGAAAGTTGAATTTTTCTTGTCATATGATATTTTTATGTCATGAGAAATTTGACTTTTATTTTGTAGTCATATGAAATTTTTATGTTTGAATTTTTCTAGTCATATGAAATTTTTATGTCATGTGAAATTTGCCTTTTTTTTGTATTTATATGAAATTTTTATGTTATATGAGATTTGTTTAATTCTTGTCATATTATATGGTTATGACAAATAAATGTTGAATTTTACATGTCCTAAGAAATTTAACTTTTTTTTGTAGTCATATGAAATTTTTTTGTTTGAATTTTTTGCGTCATATGAAATTTTTATGTCATGTGAAAATTGATTTTTTTTTTTTTGTATTTTAATTTGAATTTTTATTTAAATGAGATGTGTTTAATTATTGTCATATAATATGGTTATGACAAATAATAGTTAAATTTTACTTGTCATATAAAATTTGACTCTTTTCTTAGTCATATGAAATTTATGTGTTATATGAGAGTTGAATTTTTCTTGTCATATGAATTTTACTTCATATGAAATTTGTCTCTTTTGTAGTCATATGAAATATTTATGTTTGAATTGTTCGTGTCATATGAAATTTTTATGTCTTGTGAAATTTTTTTTTGTTTATAAGAAATTTGTATGTTATATGAGATTTGTTTAATTCTTGTCATATTATATGGTTATGACAAATAAATGTTGAATTTTACATGTCATAAGAAATTTAACTTTATTTTGTAGTCATATGAAATTTTTATATTATTTGGGAGTTGACTTTGTTTTGTCATAAAATATGGCTGTGACTTAAGAAAGTTGAATTTTTCTTGTCATATGATATTTTTATGTCATGAGAAATTTGACTTTTATTTTGTAGTCATATGAAATTTTATGTTTGAATTTTTCTAGTCATATGAAATTTTTATGTCATGTGAAATTTGCCTTTTTTTTGTATTTATATGAAATTTTATGTTATATGAGATTTGTTTAATTCTTGTCATATTATATGGTTATGACAAATAAATGTTGAATTTTACATGTCCTAAGAAATTTAACTTTTTTTGTAGTCATATGAAATTTTTTTGTTTGAATTTTTGCGTCATATGAAATTTTATGTCATGTGAAAATTGATTTTTTTTTTTTGTATTTTAATTTGAATTTTATTTAAATGAGATGTGTTTAATTATTGTCATATATATGGTTATGACAAATAATAGTTAAATATTACTTGTCATATAAAATTTGACTCTTTTCTTTGTAGTCATATGAAATTTATGTGTTATATGATAGTTGAATTTTTCTTGTCATATGAAATTTTATGTCATATGAAATTTGACTTTTTGTAGTCATATGAAATTTTATATGTTTGAATTTTCGTGTCATATGAAATTCTTTATGTCTTGTGAAATTTGCCTTTTTTTTGTATTTATAAGAAATTTTATGTTATATGAGATTTGTTTAATTCTTGTCATATTATATGGTTATGACAAAAAATGTTGAATTTTACATGTCATAAGAAATTTAACTTTTTTTTGTAGTCATATGAAATTTTTATATTATTTGGGAGTTGACTTTGTTTTGTCATAAAATATGGCTGTGACTTAAGAAAGTTGAATTTTTCTTGTCATATGATATTTTTATGTCATGAGAAATTTGACTTTTATTTTGTAGTCATATGAAATTTTTATGTTTGAATTTTTCTAGTCATATGAAATTTTTATGTCATGTGAAATTTGCCTTTTTTTGTATTTATATGAAATTTTTATGTTTTATGAGATTTGTTTAATTCTTGTCATATTATATGGTTATGACAAATAAATGTTGAATTTTACATGTCCTAAGAAATTTAACTTTTTTTTGTAGTCATATGAAATTTTTTTGTTTGAATTTTTTGCGTCATATGAAATTTTTATGTCATGTAAAAATTGATTTTTTTTTTTGTATTTTAATTTGAATTTTTATTTAAATGAGATGTGTTTAATTATTGTCATATAATATGGTTATGACAAATAATAGTTAAATATTACTTGTCATATAAAATTTGACTCTTTTCTTTGTAGTCATATGAAATTTATGTGTTATATGAGAGTTGAATTTTTCTTGTCATATGAATTTTACTTGTCATATGAAATTTGACTTTTTTTTGTAGTCATATGAAATATATGTTTGAATTTTCGTGTCATATGAAATTTTATGTCTTGTGAAATTTGCCTTTTTTTGTATTTATAAGAAATTTTATGTTATATGAGATTTGTTTAATTTTGTCATATTATATGGTTATGACAAAAAAATGTTGAATTTTACATGTCATAAGAAATTTAACTTTTTTTTGTAGTCATATGAAATTTTTATATTATTTGGGAGTTGACTTTGTTTTGTCATAAAATATGGCTGTGACTTAAGAAAGTTGAATTTTTCTTGTCATATGATATTTTATGTCATGAGAAATTTGACTTTTATTTTGTAGTCATATGAAATTTTTATGTTTGAATTTTTCTAGTCATATGAAATTTTTATGTCATGTGAAATTTGCCTTTTTTGTATTTATATGAAATTTTATGTTATATGAGATTTGTTTAATTCTTGTCATATTATATGGTTATGACAAATAAATGTTGAATTTTACATGTCCTAAGAAATTGAACTTTTTTTTGTAGTCATATGAAATTTTTTTGTTTGAATTTTTTTGTCATATGAAATTTTTATGTCATGTGAAAATTGATTTTTTTTTTTGTATTTTAATTTGAATTTTTATTTAAATGAGATGTGTTTAATTATTGTCATATAATATGGTTATGACAAATAATAGTTAAATATTACTTGTCATATAAAATTTGACTCTTTTCTTTGTAGTCATATGAAATTTATGTGTTATATGATAGTTGAATTTTCTTGTCATATGAAATTTTTCATATGAAATTTTATGTCATATGAAATTTGACTTTTGTAGTCATATGAAATTTTATATGTTTGAATTTTTCGTCATATGAAATTTTATGTCTGTGAAATTTGCCTTTTTTTTGTATTTATAAGAAATTTTTATGTTATATGAGATTTGTTTAATTCTTGTCATATTATATGGTTATGACAAAAAAATGTTGAATTTTACATGTCATAAGAAATTTAACTTTTGTAGTCATATGAAATTTATATTATTTGGGAGTTGACTTTGTTTTGTCATAAAATATGGCTGTGACTTAAGAAAGTTGAATTTTTCTTGTCATATGATATTTTTATGTCATGAGAAATTTGACTTTATTTTGTAGTCATATGAAATTTTATGTTTGAATTTTTCTAGTCATATGAAATTTTTATGTCATGAAATTTGCCTTTTGTATTTATATGAAATTTTATGTTATATGAGATTTGTTTAATTCTTGTCATATTATATGGTTATGACAAATAAATGTTGAATTTTACATGTCCTAAGAAATTGAACTTTTTTTTAGTCATATGAAATTTTTGTTTGAATTTTGCGTCATATGAAATTTTATGTCATGTGAAAATTGATTTTTTTTTTTTTGTATTTTAATTTGAATTATAAATGAGATGTGTTTAATTATTGTCATATAATATGGTTATGACAAATAATAGTTAAATTTTATTTCATATAAATTTGACTCTTTTCTTTGTAGTCATATGAAATTTATGTTTATATGAGAGTTGAATTTTTCTTTCATATGAAATTTTATGTCATATGAAATTTGACTTTTTGTAGTCATATGAAATTTATATGTTTGAATTTTTCGTGTCATATGAAATCTTATGTGAATATGAAATTTTTATGTCATGTGAAATTTGACTTTATTTTGTAGTCATATGAAATTGTTGTGTTATATGAGATTTGTTTAATTTTTGTCGTATAATATGGCTATGACAAATAATAGTTAAATTTTACTAGTCATATGAAATTTATGTGTTATATGAGAGTTGACTTTTTATTTGTCATATAATATGGTTTTGACTAAATAAAAGTTGAATTTTTCTTGTCATGAGAAATTTGACTTTTTTTTGTAGTCATATGAAATTTTATATGTTTGAATTTTCGTGTCATATAAAATTTATGTCATGTGAATATGAAATTTTTATGTCATGTGAAATTTGACTTTATTTTGTAGTCATATGAAATTGTTGTGTTAATATGGTTGTGACATAATAAAGTTAAATTTTACTTGTCGTATGAAATTTATGTGTTATATGAGAGTTGACTTTTTTTTTTTGTCATATAGTATGGTTATGACATAGGAAAGTTGAATTTTTCTAGTCACTTTTACTTTTTTTTTGAAAGTTAAATTTATTTTGAAATTCCTTTGTCATACTTTAAATACCGACGTTTATCAAAATATGTTCATATTTTCATGAACAAATTATAATCACAAGCTATAATATTATAATATAATAGAGAGGCTTACGGGGCACAGTAAGAGAATCTCGTTAAATCTTTTCAAATGCGTCACTATTTTGATGACAAGACAGTTGGCTACCAATATAAACATATTTTAATATACATCAGAAAATAATATATTATCTTATTGTTTCAATCACACCAAAATTATTTCTTCAACATATTTTCATGCACAAATTTATAATCACAAGCTATAATATTATGTAGAAACTTAGGGACACAGTAAGAATCTCAATAAATCTTTTCAAATGCGTCACTATTATGATGACGAGACAATTGGCTACCGATATATACATATTTTAATATACGTGTTTATCAAAATTTCTTTAATATACTCCAGAAATGAATTTCTTTTTTTTTTTTAAGTGTTAAGACAAAATTATTTCTCCAACACATTTCCATTCACAAATTTTTTAACACAAGCTATAAGTTATAATATTACATCGAAACAACTTACGGACACAGTAAGAACCTCATTAAATCTTATCAAATGCGTCACTAGTATGATGACGAGACAATTGGCTACCGATATAATCATATTTAGAGTATCGCCGTTAATCAAAATTTCTTTAATATACTTCACAGATTAATGCATTTTTAATTAAGTTTTGTTAATACAAAATTGTTTCTCCAACACATTTTCATTCACAAATTTACAATCACAAGCTATAAGTTGTAATATTATATTGAAGCTTACGGACACAGTAAGAATCTCATTAAATCTTTTCATATACGTCACTAATATGATGACGAGACAATTGGCTACCATTTTTATTTTATTTAAACTTTATATAAATCAATGAAATTATATATAATATATTTCTATTATATATATTTCATATATACATACATTTAAGTCTTTTTAAATACGTCACTAATATGATGACGAGACATTTGGCTACCATTTCAAATGAAATTTTTCATAAATCATATATGTATAAAAATACAGATATCATATGTTATACATTATATATAATATTTTATGCCCATAGACATATATATTATACATAGCATATACATACCATCCCTGTAAATATATATATATATTTATATATCTTTACATATTAATATGTGTGTGTTTATTGATCGATTTTTTTAATTGTCGAATCATCAAGCAAAGGATAAGCTTCAGTGGATCGCAGTATGGCAGCTGCTCAACCACTTACAACACCTTGCCTGTTATAAAAGTCGTTTACAATTGATTCTAGGCTTTGTCATTGTATTAAATAATGTTTTAATATATAACTAGCGCGGCATCAGGTGATCGAAGATCCTCCCAATTTACTATGTTATACGTAACATTGGCATCACATCCATTGTCGTCTATTAAATGAATAACAAACTTTTAATGGTTTAGAAGCCATACAATGCAAATTGCCCCCTTATTTATCATTGCAGTCCAGCACGGATACGACCTTAGAGGCGTTCAGGCATAATCCAACGGACGTAGCGTCATACCACTGTTCGCTCGAACAAGTATTGTGCCATTGGTCCGTACCTGCGGTTCCTCTCGTACTACGCAGGAATGCTGTCGCAACAACGTTTTGTCATTAGTAGGGTAAAACTAACCTGTCTCACGACGGTCTAAACCCAGCTCACGTTCCCTTGCATGGGTGAACAATCCAACGCTTGGTGAATTTTGCTTCACAATGATAGGAAGAGCCGACATCGAAGGATCAAAAAGCGACGTCGCTATGAACGCTTGGCCGCCACAAGCCAGTTATCCCTATGGTAACTTTTCTGACACCTCTTGTTAAAAACTCTTTAAACCAAAAGGATCGATAGGCCGAGCTTTTGCTGTCCCTGTGTTTACTGAACACCGAGATCAAGTCAGCATTTGCCCTTTTGCTCTATGTGTGGTTTCTGTCCGCACTGAGCTGGCCTTGGGACACCTCCGTTATTATTTGAGAGATGTACCGCCCCAGTCAAACTCCCTACCTGGCAATGTCCTTGAATTGGATCATACCTGAGTAATTGGAGTTATACCAAATTATTAAATCAAAAGTACATAAATGCACTCTCTCATTAAAGAATTTGTTTGCGATTATATAACAAACTCGTGATACTTTGATCAAGAAGCTTGCATCAAAACCCAATACCATAAGATATAATAAATATATCCGTATAATGGCTAGGAAATGATACACGTTCCATTTAATCAAGTAAGTAAGGAAACAATAAGAGTAGTGGTATTTCATTGTCGATACTAAACCGAAATCTAATATCTCCCACTTATTCTACACCTCTTATGTCTCCTTACACTGCCAGATTAGAGTCAAGCTCAAAAGGGTCTTCTTTCCCCGCTAATTATTCCAAGCCCGTTCCCTTGGCTGTGGTTTCGCTAGATAGTAGATAGGGACAGTAGGAATCTCGTTAATCCATTCATGCGCGTCACTAATTAGATGACGAGGCATTTGGCTATTTTTTTTTTTTTGTAGCACATTAGTTCACCACATAACGAAATGATTTCGATTGTAGCGCCACTGAATGCGTTATTTTATACCTTTTTAGATGTTGTGCCAAAGGTAGCTGGCTTTATAGGAAAAGGAAATGCAATATTGATAGCCAATACATTCAGCCATGAAACCCTGTGTGAAACATGAAAGCTCTGAATCCAGAGACCCCGCCTGACACCACCCTGGCACTAATGACAGTACTGTCACTAGCACTTAGAACATCAAGAGCCCTCAGTCTTGTTACGGACTGAAAACTCCAGATGCCCCGCCAGTTTAGTGTAGCGGATACAACCTCTATGTTCTCATGTGCCTGAAAATCCCTTCGCAATACCGTTCGTATGTCCTGTCGGTCGTAGATATGGACTTTGCTCTGGTGAGCTCTATCCAGATCATGTCCGTCTGTCACCACCTGTGCATCAAGCACGATGGTTCGGTCGTGTCGGAACGCAACCAGATCCGGCTTAAACATCCTGTTCTCTCCCTGCAGACTCGGTTCAGCAATGACGGAATAGCCTCTAGACTCAAGCCCCTTCTTGAGAAAATCAGCTACTCCGTTGTGTCTAGCCACCCGCCTCCCATGCGTACGATGACACTTCTGCAAGATGTGGTTTAGTGTTTCGGGAGCATCACATCCTGCACGACACTGCCTCCCCAATTCGTGCCTTCCCCTCGTAGTCCGTGACCGCGTGGGTAGGGCATTTATCCGCAGTTTGATCCCGTTCAGGTAAGCCTTCCCTGTTAGCAAACGCGTGGGCTGAACCACCCACCCGTGTTGCGGAGCGAAACGCCCCGCTTCACGTAGACCGCTGCCATCAACAGACATGTGCAATCTATTCGCCAAGTACGAATCTATCTTTGAACGTGATAACAGCTCATTAACTCCTGCTTGGCATCTATCTCGGGCCTTTCGCTGCTCGGTTTCTAGAAAGGTGATGGCCACCTCGGATTGCTCGAGGTGGGGCCATTTTATGCCACACAATCTTTTGACTCGCAACATTGGCGCCGTCCAGCGAATTGAAGGAACACCGAGACCCCCATCCGAATGGGGAGCATGGAAGAATGCGGCTGACACGTCCAACGGAAGATCTAACCATTTCCGAACGATAGACCGTACCAGTCTGTCACACTTTCTCAGAACGCCTAACGACACACTACCAAGAGTTAGTTGGTGAAAGAGCTGTGGAATTAGGACAGTTCTGAGGGCGAATAACTTCTGTTGAGGCTTCAGGGGGGACTGCGTTAATCTCTCCAACTTTGGACCAATGTCCTCGGAAGGAGAGTAACGAGCCCTCCCTTCCGCAGTAAACTTGATGCCGAGATACTTCCATTCCTGGGAGCGCTTCAGAGCTGGACACGTGCGCGAACCTATACAGAAGCTCCGTGGTTCGACCACAGTACACTTCTGTTTTGTTGCCCTTTTATGCTGACCGTGAAACATTTTTCAGCATTTAAGGTAAGCCCAACGGAAGACAGAAAGCCAACCGTGGTATCCAATAGTGCCTGAAGGCCCTTCGGCGTGGAAGCAAACAACATCAAGTCATCTGCGAACGCTGCTGCGTTTGTTTTTGCGTTCCCGACACTGACACCTATCTCGACGGGGAACGACCTGAGCAATCGATCGATGATCAAATTGAACAAGACGGGGGACAGAGGATCACCCTGCTTGACTCCTCTAGCAGGGATGAATTCCTCTGACCTCCAGCCGTTCCCACTAAGATAGGTGCCGCCTCCCCGGTACATGTTCCGGACATAATCGACAAAGCCCGGAGGGGCACCATAGGCGGTCAGCGTATCGAACACTGCCTTGTGAGAGACAGAGTCGAATGCCTTGCTTACATCGAGAGTCGCGATGTAGCAAGACGCGCTCCGTCTATGGTGGTCCCTCAGGACTAAGTCGACTATGGTCGCGTTATCGGCGCAACCGTCCGTGGGCAGAAACCCCCGTTGACGCGGGTCCCAATTGACTGATGAAGTCAACCGGGCAGCCAATATGGCATTAAGTTGTCTGACCACGATCGATGGCACCGATATCGGACGAAAGTCTTGCGGTCGGGATGCCTTCACCGACTTCGGGATGAAGACGGTTCGGGCCATTCGGAAGAGTCCGGGCAAATCTCCGCACCAGAGAATCAGGTTCATTATGCGAAGCATAATCCCTCTGGGAATACCCGCTGCATGTTTGGCGGATATCCCATCGGGCCCCGGAGAGGAAGTCAATGACACTTTATGTGCCTTTAGATCACTCGACAAAATTGGTGACCATACCCCCTCTAGCGTGTGCCCCATGTGAGGCACGGTGGTATTGCAAGAGGATGGGCTAGGCGCTGTCATAACTTCCTTCCAATAGGGTTCCATGATTCCCTGGTTTGGCATTGTCGACTCGTCGGGTCCATCAAGCAAGGATTTAATGCAACGACCTTTATGTTTGTCCCAGTTACGCTGAACCCTAGCGTACTCTTGACGTCTTCGTTGCCTCCTATTGCGGGGTGCAGGGCGGTGCACTCTCGCCGGAACAGGGCGGTTGTTCCGAGTCGGAAATAATTCCAGGAGGTAGACGGACAAACGTTGGAGAGTCACCTCTTTTCCCGAATCTTGCGCCTCATTTACAATGGATTGCAAGACTTCGGCTCTCCAAGATCGATTGCATGCGACGGGCTGTAACCCCCGAAGCATCCGCATGAGGATATCGTCCGAATGTCTCGATGGAGCGAGTGGAGGAGCCTGTGATATTGAGGAAGAGGAACCGGGCTCACTTAAACTAGGGCGGCGCTGTATGGTCGGAGATTCATTCGCTGCTGGGATAGGAACTGCTTGCCCCTTTAGCTGTTCGATTTTCGCTTTATAACTATCCCTCTGTCGACATTTCTTGATTGCGTCGACGCTGCGGTTGGCAAAGACTTCCGCTAGCTTTTTATTAATGAATCTCTCACCATTTGCTGTGAGCTCGATTTCCTTCCTCGCCATCATAGACAACTCTTCGTCGTTCCACCTGGCTTTCACGTCAACACGCCGACGACACTCATCCAGTGCGTCTTTGTGCTGGCGCGACATGTGAACACCGAGACCGGTCTTCGTGGAGAAAGACCGATCACATTCACAACAAGGAAACATGGCCTGTGTATTGACCACTGCATTCCTTTCCTGATGGGTCCCACGGCGAGTGGCCGTAGGAGAATTTCGTGAACTTTGTTCATATATCCGAGGCTCGTTTCGATTCATTGCACCATCAGTTTGTCGGTCCATTGGGTAGGTAACCCTTTGGACCCATTCGTCGCTCGAATTAGCTGCTAATCAGAACTACACTGAATTTAGCACCCGGAGGATACCACGAGGAGGCCACAATTGAATTGTGGGACACAGAGTGTCTACGAGTCGACTTGACTTTGATGTCTTCTGAATTACGACATATGTAAATGCATATGCCCCTTCTGCATCTCAGTCCATTGATCCTCCAAGAGAGTCATAGTTACTCCCGCCGTTGACCCGCGCTTACTTGAATTTCTTCACTTTGACATTCAGAGCACTGGGCAGAAATCACATTGTGTCAACACCCGCTAGCCATCACAATGCTTTGTTTTAATTAGACAGTCGGATTCCCAAGTCCGTGCCAGTTCTGAATTGATTGTTAATTGATAATCGTTATATTTAAAAGAACTAATTGGTTACCCAATTAGTATTCTTAAAAATTTTAGCAAGAAAGTTCCACAATTGGCTACGTAACTAAACTATCCGGGGAACAAGAAACTACCATAAATGATAGAAACTCTATTTACCCAGAACGAGCACATAAACCATGTTATTGTTTCCCAATCAAGCCGACTATCTCAATCTTCAGAGCCAATCCTTATCCCGAAGTTACGGATCTAATTTGCCGACTTCCCTTACCTACATTATTCTATCGACTAGAGACTCTTCACCTTGGAGACCAGCTGCGGATATTGGTACGGCCTGTTGAGAAGTTTGCGTGTCCCCACCATAAATTTTCAAGGTCCGAGGAGAAAATATCGACACAACAGTATATGTCATGCTCTTCTAGCCCATCTACCATATCTCTGCGAAAGACTTCCATGGTAGTACGGCTATAAAACAGAAAAGAAAACTCTTCCGATACCTCTCGACGGCTTCTTTATGGTCGTTCCTGTTGCCAGGATGAGCACGAGGCCCATATTTAATAACAAACGGATACTCAACAGGTTACGGAATTGGAACCGTATTCCCTTTCGTTCAAAATTATTCAAGTGTATTAATTTTCCAAAATTTTAAATATTGACAACTTTTACTTGAAAATTTTCGGCTTTCGCCTTGAACTTAGGACCGACTAACTCGTGATCAACCACTGTTCACACGAAACCCTTCTCCACTTCAGTCCTCCAAGGTCTCATTCGATTATTTGCTACTACCACCAAGATCTGTACCAATGACGGCTCCATGCAGGCTTACGCCAAACACTTCTATGCACACCATTGTATTCCTACTCACTAAAGTTTCAAAATTTATATTACAAGTAATATAAATCATCTACTTTAGCGGTAATGTATAGGTATACAACTTAAGCGCCATCCATTTTAAGGGCTAGTTGCTTCGGCAGGTGAGTTGTTACACACTGCGGATTTCGACTTCCATGATCACCGTCCTGCTGTTTTAAGCAACCAACGCCTTTCATGGTTTCTGAATGAGTTGTTAATTTGGGCACCGTAACATTACGTTTGGTTCATCCCACAGCGCCAGTTCTGCTTACAAAAGTGGCCCACTGCACATTATATCATAACCTTAAACTTCATATCAAGAAAGTTAAGGTTCTTACCCATTTAAAGTTTGAGAATAGGTTAAGATCGTTTCGACCCTAAGGCCTCTAATCATTCGCTTTACCAGATAAGATTATTTTATACAACAGTTAAATGCACCAGCTATCCTGAGGGAAACTTCGAAGGAACCAGCTACTAGATGGTTCGATTGGTCTTTCGCCCTATACTCAATTCTGACAATCGATTTGCACGTCAGAACTGTTTCGGTCTTCCATCAGGTTTCCTGACTTCAACCTGATCAAGTATAGTTCACCATCTTCGGGTCACAGCATATATGCTCAAGGTACGTTCCAGTTAGAGGCATAAATAATATAAATATTATCATACATAACTATATAGAACGCCCGGGATTGTGTTAATTAACTATAAATAGTTAAAAAACTAATCCATTAATAGTCAAGTTAATTACGCTATTAGGTTTTATCCCAATAACTTGCACATATGTTAGACTCCTTGGTCCGTGTTCAAGACGGTCCGAAGGTATCCTGAATTTTCATTGTTAATCATAGTGCATATAATAAACACAAAAATCAATGATAATCATGCCATTATATAATTCCGAAAAATTAACGCACTGTATTCATAAATCTATCAGCACTTTATCAAATTTATGACATTTATTTTATGTTAAAATGCAAGCATTTTAATTTAAATAAGCAATTGACTAAAATTTTTTGATAAATTAATTGATACTAATAGATACGTCCACTTATATGGAAACACATATTATTAAATATTGTTTAAATATTACATTTTAATGACCATAATGGATATTCAGGTTCAACGGGCTTAACTCTAAGCAGTATCTATTTAATATCTATCTCAGAGTTCTTATCAATTAACCAGACTATCGGTCTCATGAATTTAAGAACGGCCAGCACCACCACCCATATTCGAGCAAAGAGCTATCAATCTGTCTTAACACTTATGTTCGGACCTGGTAAGTTTTCCCGTGTTGAGTAAATTGCCGCAGGCTCCATCCTTGGTGCCCTTCGTCAATTCTCATTTAAGTTTCAGCTTTGCAACCACTACTTCCCCGGAGCCCAAAGCTTTGGTTTCCCGGAAGCGACTGAGAGAGCCATAAAAGTAGCTACACCCAATTGCTAGCTGGCATCGTTTATGGTTAGAACTAGGGCGGTATCTGATCGCCTTCGAACCTCTAACTTTCGTTCTTGATTAATGAAAACATCTTTGGCAAATGCTTTCGCTTGTTAGTCTTACGACGGTCCAAGAATTTCACCCTCGCGTCGTAATACTAATGCCCCAAACTGCTTCTATTAATCATTACCTCTTGATCTGAAAACCAATGAAAGCAGAACAGAGGTCTTATTTCATTATCCCATGCACAGAATATTCAGGCATTTGAAGCCTGCTTTAAGCACTCTAATTTGTTCAAAGTAATTGTACCGGCCCACAATAACACTCGATGAAGAGCACTAATGCAGGTTTTAAATAGGAGGAACATATAAAAAATACAAGTATTTAATTACATATAAGAACTCCACCGGTAATATGCTTACACATAAAGGTATAGTACTAACTACAATAAGTTGCACTACCCGTATGAAGCACAAGTTCAACTACGAACGTTTTAACCGCAACAACTTTAATATACGCTATTGGAGCTGGAATTACCGCGGCTGCTGGCACCAGACTTGCCCTCCAATAGGTCCTTGTTAAAGGATTTAGTGTACTCATTCCAATTACAGGGCCTCGGATATGAGTCCTGTATTATTTTTCGTCACTACCTCCCCGAGCTGAGTGGGTAATTTACGCGCCTGCTGCCTTCCTTAGATGTGGTAGCCGTTTCTCAGGCTCCTCTCCGAATCGAACCCTGATTCCCCGTTACCTGTTGCAACCATGGTAGTCCTAGATACTACCATCAAAAGTTGATAGGGCAGACATTTGAAAGATCTGTCGTCGGTACAAGACCATACGATCTGCATGTTATCTAGAGTTCAACCAGTGTAACGATCTTGCGATCGCTTGGTTTTAGCCTAATAAAAGCACACGTTCCAAAAGGTCCGTGTTTTAATTGCATGTATTATTCTAGAATTACCACAGTTATCCAAGTAACTGTTAACGATCTAAGGAACCATAACTGATATAATGAGCCTTTGCGGTTTCACTTTTATTTCGTGTGTACTTAGACATGCATGGCTTAATCTTTGAGACAAGCATATAACTACTGGCAGGATCAACCAGAATAATGTTATTTCTATGTGTAAATATTTTACACATATAAATATTTTTAAATATGTAATAGACATGACAACTCATTAATATTTTGAATAAATATGACATGCATATAGAGAACGAATATGGCTACATTTAAATAGCAATCATGTTCGTTAGTTATAAAAAAACTTACACATTTTTTTTTATAAATATATATATATATATTAATTTGTTCAAAAATATCTTTATATTTACACTTACTTAATATAAATTCATCACACGTACATTATTTAAATTCAAAATAAATTGAATAAAATTTATTTAATTTTGATTACAAATTGATAATTTATCTACATTTTGTATATATGTGTTAATAAATATTATATTAAATAAAACCTTTATCCACAATATATTTACATTGTGTTAAAGTTTAATTATTTTAATTTCCAATATACTATACATGTGCACACTGCCCTTGCATTGGAGAATCGAAAAACATATGTAATTCAATTTTCCAACCAGGAACACTAAACCACCAACCAATTATATATAAACCTGTTGGTGGTTCTATTTTTAATGAAAGTTTATGCTAAATTAACGATAATGTGAAACCTATTTAGTATATATTGAAGAACAATATACCTTGGCCAATTCCACTATTATCTAACAATTGCATATTATTACCGCAGCCAAGCGTTCAAAAGACAAATAACGAATAACTTTCATTTTCATTGACAACATTTATTATTATATGTCGAACATATAATAGATGAACACACCCTGCTCACCATGTAAAGGTTTTTTGCCACGCTTTCTAAAATTCAATTAGTTTTTAAATGCTACCTCTTAATATAATCAAGTGCATGCATCAATATATTTATGCACTATTAAACTTCATTATTTTTGCACCACACATTATAAATACCCAATGTCGGCAAGACAACACTCCACCGTCATATAATTTCGGTATGTTAAATTTTTTCATATGACTTGCCTTGCGCGACACCACTCCACCTATATAGGTTTTGCCACGCTTTCTAAAATTCAATTAGTTTTTCAAATGCTACCTCTTAATTTAATCATGCATCAATATATTTATGCACTATTAAACTTCATTATTTTTGCACCACACATTATAAATACCAATGCCGGCAAGACAACATCCACCGTCATATAATTTCGGTATATTAAATTTTTCATATGACTTGCCTTGCGACATTACCTCCACCTATATAGGTTTTTGCCACGCTTTCTAAAATTTACCATTTTTCAAATGACAATTTTTATTTCTCATACCTATGCATATATTTATATAATAATGCACTGTAAAACTTCATTATTTTTGCACCACATATTATAAATATCCAATGCCGGCAAGACAACACTCCACCGTCATATAATTTCGGTATGTTAAATTTTTCATATGATTTGCCTTGCGCGACACCAATCCACCTATATAGGTTTTTGCCACGCTTTCTAAAATTCATTAGTTTTTCAAATGCTACCTCTTAATTTAATCAAGTGCATGCATCAATATATTTATGCACTATTAAACTTCATTATTTTTGCACCACACATTATAAATACCCAATGCCGGCAAGACAACACTCCACCGTCATATAATTTCGGTATGTTAAATTTTTCATATGACTTGCCTTGCGCGACACCACTCCACCTATATAGGTTTTTTGCCACGCTTTCTAAAATTTACCATTTTTTCAAATGACAATTTTATTTCTCATACCTATGCATATATTTATATAATAATGCACTGTAAAACTTCATTATTTTTTGCACCATTATAAATATCCAATGCCGGCAAGACAACACTCCACCGTCATATAATTTCGGTATGTTAAATTTTTCATATGACTTGCCTTGCGACACACCACTCCACCTATATAGTTTTTGCCACGCTTTCTAAAATTTTACCATTTTTTCAAAGGACGATCTGTTTTTCATACATAAATGTACTGTTATAAAATGTCTATGTCATATGAAAGTACTCTATTGTTTATTTTAAATGTCTGTCATATGGAAAATAATTTTACTTATATCAAATATGATTTATTTTTTGTGGTCATATAAAATTTTTTTATTTTATGGAGTTGATTTTATTTTGTCATATAATATGGTTATGACATAAGAAAGTTGAATTTTTTCTTGTCATATAAAAATTTTATGTCATATGAAATTTGACTTTTTTCTTGTAGTCATATGAAATATTGTTATTTGAGAATTGTTATATTTTTGTCATATAATATGGTTATAAAAAAATGAAAGTTGAATTTACTTGTCATATGAAATTTGTCTCTTTGTTGTAGTCATATGAAATATTTATGTTTGAATTGTTCGTGTCATATGAAATTTTTTATGTCTTGTGAAATTTGCCTTTTTTTTGTATTTATAAGAAATTTGTATGTTATATGAGATTTGTTTAATTCTTGTCATATTATATGGTTATGACAAATAAATGTTGAATTTTACATGTCATAAGAAATTTAACTTTATTTTGTAGTCATATGAAATTTTTATATTATTTGGGAGTTGACTTTGTTTTGTCATAAAATATGGCTGTGACTTAAGAAAGTTGAATTTTCTTGTCATATGATATTTTTTATGTCATGAGAAATTTGACTTTATTTTGTAGTCATATGAAATTTTTATGTTTGAATTTTCTAGTCATATGAAATTTTTATGTCATGTGAAATCTTTTTTTTTGTATTTATATGAAATTTTTATGTTATATGAGATTTGTTTAATCTTTGTCATATTATATGGTTATGACAATAAATGTTGAATTTACATGTCCTAAGAAATTTAACTTTTTTTTGTAGTCATATGAAATTTTTTTGTTTGAATTTTTGCGTCATATGAAATTTTTATGTCATGTGAAAATTGATTTTTTTTTTGTATTTTAATTTGAATTTTATTTAAATGAGATGTGTTTAATTATTGTCATATAATATGGTTATGACAAATAATAGTTAAATATTACTTGTCATATAAAATTTGACTCTTTTCTTTGTAGTCATATGAAATTTATGTGTTATATGATAGTTGAATTTTTCTTGTCATATGAAATTTTATGTCATATGAAATTTGACTTTTGTAGTCATATGAAATTTTATATGTTTGAATTTCGTGTCATATGAAATTTTATGTCTTGTGAAATTTGCCTTTTTTTTGTATTTATAAGAAATTTTATGTTATATGAGATTTGTTTAATCTTTGTCATATTATATATTATGACAAAAAAATGTTGAATTTTACATGTCATAAGAAATTTAACTTTTTTTTGTAGTCATGAAATTTTATATTATTTGGGAGTTGACTTTGTTTTGTCATAAAATATGGCTGTGACTTAAGAAAGTTGAATTTTTTCTTTCATATGATATTTTTATGTCATGAGAAATTTGACTTTTATTTTGTAGTCATATGAAATTTTTTTATGTTTGAATTTTCTAGTCATATGAAATTTTATGTCATGTGAAATTTGCCTTTTTTTGTATTTATATGAAATTTTTTATGTTTTATGAGATTTGTTTAATTCTTGTCATATTATATGGTTATGACAAATAAATGTTGAATTTTACATGTCCTAAGAAATTTAACTTTTTTTTGTAGTCATATGAAATTTTTTTGTTTGAATTTTGTCATATGAAATTTTATGTCATGTAAAAATTGATTTTTTTTTTTTGTATTTTAATTTGAATTTTATTTAAATGAGATGTGTTTAATTATTGTCATATATGGTTATGACAAATAATAGTTAAATTTACTTGTTGTCATATAAAATTTGACCTTTCTTTGTAGTCATATGAAATTTATGTTATATGATATTGAATTTTTCTTGTCATATGAATTTTACTTGTCATATGAAATTTGTCTCTTTTTTGTAGTCATATGAAATATTTATGTTTGAATTGTTCGTGTATATGAAATTTTATGTCTTGTGAAATTTGTCTTTTTTTGTATTTATAAGAAATTTGTATGTTATATGAGATTTGTTTAATTCTTGTCATATTATATGGTTATGACAAATAAATGTTGAATTTTACATGTCATAAGAAATTTAACTTATTTTGTAGTCATATGAAATTTTATATTATTTGGGAGTTGACTTTGTTTTGTCATAAATATATTGTGACTTAAGAAAGTTGTTTTTGTCATATGATATTTTTATGTCATGAGAAATTTGACTTTATTTTGTAGTCATATGAAATTTTTATGTTTGAATTTTTCTAGTCATATGAAATTTTATGTCATGTGAAATTTGCCTTTTTTTTGTATTTATATGAAATTTTATGTTATATGAGATTTGTTTAATTTTGTCATATTATATGGTTATGACAATAAAATTGAATTTACATGTCCTAAGAAATTGAACTTTTTTTGTGTCATATGAAATTTTTGTTTGAATTTTTTTGCGTCATATGAAATTTTTATGTCATGTGAAAATTGATTTTTTTTTTTTTGTATTTTAATTTGAATTTTTATTTAAATGAGATGTGTTTAATTATTGTCATATATATGGTTATGACATAATAGTTAAATATTACTTGTCATATAAAATTTGACTTCTTTGTAGTCATATGAAATTTATGTGTTATATGATAGTTGAATTTTTCTTGTCATATGAAATTTTTATGTCATATGAAATTTTTATGTCATATGAAATTTGACTTTTTTTTGTAGTCATATGAATTTTATATGTTTGAATTTTTCAGTCATATGAAATTCTTATGTCTTGTGAAATTTGCCTTTTTTTTGTATTTATAAGAAATTTTATGTTATATGAGATTTGTTTAATTCTTGTCATATTATATATGACAAAAAAATGTTGAATTTTACATGTCATAAGAAATTTAACTTTTTGTAGTCATATGAAATTTTTTATTATTTGGGAGTTGACTTTGTTTTGTCATAAAATATGGCTGTGACTTAAGAAAGTTGAATTTTTTTGTCATATGATATTTTTATGTCATGAGAAATTTGACTTTATTTTGTAGTCATATGAAATTTTTTATGTTTGAATTTTTCTAGTCATATGAAATTTTATGTCATGTGAAATTTGCCTTTTTTTTTGTATTTATATGAAATTTTTATGTTATATGAGATTTGTTTAATCTTGTCATATTATATGGTTATGACAAATAAATGTTGAATTTTACATGTCCTAAGAAATTGAACTTTTTTGTAGTCATATGAAATTTTTTTGTTTGAATTTTTTTGCGTCATATGAAATTTTTATGTCATGTGAAAATTGATTTTTTTCTTTGTATTTTAATTTGAATTTTTATTTAAATGAGATGTGTTTAATTATTGTCATATAATATGGTTATGACAAATAATAGTTAAATTTACTTGTCATATAAAATTTGACTCTTTCTTTGTAGTCATATGAAATTTATGTGTTATATGAGAGTTGAATTTTTCTTGTCATATGAAATTTTATGTCATATGAAATTTGACTTTTTTGTAGTCATATGAAATTTATATGTTTGAATTTTTCGTGTCATATGAAATTTTTATGTCATGTGAATATGAAATTATGTCATGTGAAATTTGACTTATTTTGTAGTCATATGAAATTGTTTGTGTTATATGAGATTTAATTTTGTCGTATAATATGGCTATGACAAATAATAGTTAAATTTACTAGTCATATGAAATTTATGTGTTATATGAGAGTTGACTCTTTTATTTGTCATATAATATGGTTTTGACTAAATAAAGTTGAATTTTTTCTTGTCATGAGAAATTTGACTTTTTTTTTGTAGTCATATGAAATTTTATATGTTTGAATTTTTCGTGTCATATAAAATTTTATGTCATGAATATGAAATTTTTATGTCATGTGAATTTGACTTTATTTTGTAGTCATATGAAATTGTTGTGTTAATATGTGACATAATAAAGTTAAATTTTACTTGTCGTATGAAATTTATGTGTTATATGAGAGTTGACTTTGTTTTTTTTGTCATAGTATGGTTATGACATAGGAAAGTTGAATTTTCTAGTCACTTTTACTTTTTTTTTTTATGAAAGTTAAATTTATTTGAAATTCTTTGTCATAATTTTAAATACCGACGTTTATCAAAATATGTTCATATTTTCATGAACAAATTATAATCACAAGCTATAATATTATAATATAAAGAGAGGCTTACGCAAGCAGTAAGAGAATCTCGTTAAATCTTTCAAATGCGTCACTATTTTGATGACAAGACAGTTGGCTACCAATATAAACATATTTTAATATACATCAGAAAATAATATATTATCTTATTGTTTCAATCACACCAAAATTATTTCTTCAACATATTTTCATGCACAAATTTATAATCACAAGCTTATATTATGTAGAAACTTAGGGACACAGTAAGAATCTCAATAAATCTTTTCAAATGCGTCACTATTATGATGAGAGAATTGGCTACCGATATATACATATTTTAAATATATACGTGTTTATCAAAATTTCTTTAATATACTCCAGAAATGAATTTCTTTTTTTTTTATTAGTGTTAAGACAAAATTATTTCTCCAACACATTTCCATTCACAAATTTTTTAACACAAGCTATAAGTTATAATATTACATCGAAACAACTTACGGACACAGTAAGAACCTCATTAAATCTTATCAAATGCGTCACTAGTATGATGACGAGACAATTGGCTACCGATATAATCATATTTAGAGTATCGCCGTTAATCAAAAATTTTTAATATACTTCACAGATTAATGCATTTTTAATTAAGTTTTGTTAATACAAAATTGTTTCTCCAACACATTTTCATTCACAAATTTACAATCACAAGCTATAAGTTGTAATATTATATTGAAGCTTACGGACACAGTAAGAATCTCATTAAATCTTTTCATATACGTCACTAATATGATGACGAGACATTGGCTACCATTTTTATTTTATTTAAACTTTATATAAATCAATGAAATTATATATAATATATTTCTATTATATATTTCATATATACATACATTTAAGTCTTTTTAAATACGTCACTAATATGATGACGAGACATTTGGCTACCATTTCAAATGAAATTTTCATAAATCATATATGTATAAAAATACAGATATCATATGTTATACATTATATATAATATTTTATGCCCATAGACATATATATTATACATAGCATATACATACCATCCCTGTAAATATATATATATTTTATATATTTTACATATTAATATGTGTGTTTATTGATCGATTTTTTTAATTGTCGAATCATCAAGCAAAGGATAAGCTTCAGTGGATCGCAGTATGGCAGCTGCTCAACCACTTACAACACCTTGCCTGTTATAAAAGTCGTTTACAATTGATTCTAGGCTTTGTCATTGTATTAAATAATGTTTTATATATAACTAGCGCGGCATCAGGTGATCGAAGATCCTCCCAATTTACTATGTTATACGTAACATTGGCATCACATCCATTGTCGTCTATTAAATGAATAACAAACTTTTAATGGTTTGAAGCCATACAATGCAAATTGCCCTTATTTATCATTGCAGTCCAGCACGGATACGACCTTAGAGGCGTTCAGGCATAATCCAACGGACGTAGCGTCATACCACTGTTCGCTCGAACAAGTATTGTGCCATTGGTCCGTACCTGCGGTTCCTCTCGTACTACGCAGGAATGCTGTCGCAACAACGTTTTGTCATTAGTAGGGTAAACTAACCTGTCTCACGACGGTCTAAACCCAGCTCACGTTCCCTTGCATGGGTGAACAATCCAACGCTTGGTGAATTTTGCTTCACAATGATAGGAAGAGCGACATCGAAGGATCAAAAGCGACGTCGCTATGAACGCTTACGCCACAAGCCAGTTATCCCTATGGTAACTTTTCTGACACCTCTTGTTAAAAACTCTTTAAACCAAAAGGATCGATAGGCCGAGCTTTTGCTGTCCCTGTGTTTACTGAACACCGAGATCAAGTCAGCATTTGCCCTTTTGCTCTATGTGTGGTTTCTGTCCGCACTGAGCTGGCCTTGGGACACTCCGTTATTATTTGAGAGATACCGCCCCAGTCAAACTCCCTACCTGGCAATGTCCTTGAATTGGATCATACCTGAGTAATTGGAGTTATACCAAATTATTAAATCAAAAGTACATAAATGCACTCTCTCATTAAAGAATTTGTTTGCGATTATATAACAAACTCGTGATACTTTGATCAAGAAGCTTGCATCAAAACCCAATACCATAAGATATAATAAATATATCCGTATAATGGCTAGGAAATGATACACGTTCCATTTAATCAAGTAAGTAAGGAAACAATAAGAGTAGTGGTATTTCATTGTCGATACTAAACCGAAATCTAATATCTCCCACTTATTCTACACCTCTTATGTCTCCTTACACTGCCAGATTAGAGTCAAGCTCAAAAGGGTCTTCTTTCCCCGCTAATTATTCCAAGCCCGTTCCCTTGGCTGTGGTTTCGCTAGATAGTAGATAGGGACAGTAGGAATCTCGTTAATCCATTCATGCGCGTCACTAATTAGATGACGAGGCATTTGGCTACCTTAAGAGAGTCATAGTTACTCCCGCCGTTGACCCGCGCTTACTTGAATTTCTTCACTTTGACATTCAGAGCACTGGGCAGAAATCACATTGTGTCAACACCCGCTAGGGCCATCACAATGCTTTGTTTTAATTAGACAGTCGGATTCCCCAAGTCCGTGCCAGTTCTGAATTGATTGTTAATTGATAATCGTTATAATTTAAAAGAACTAATTGGTTACCCAATTAGTATTCTTAAAAATTTTAGCAAGAAAGTTCCACAATTGGCTACGTAACTAAACTATCCGGGGAACAAGAAACTACCATAAATGATAGAAACTCTATTTACCCAGAACGAGCACATAAACCATGTTATTGTTTCCCAATCAAGCCCGACTATCTCAATCTTCAGAGCCAATCCTTATCCCGAAGTTACGGATCTAATTTGCCGACTTCCCTTACCTACATTATTCTATCGACTAGAGACTCTTCACCTTGGAGACCAGCTGCGGATATTGGTACGGCCTGTTGAGAAGTTTGCGTGTCCCCACCATAAATTTTCAAGGTCCGAGGAGAAAATATCGACACAACAGTATATGTCATGCTCTTCTAGCCCATCTACCATATCTCTCTGCGAAAGACTTCCATGGTAGTACGGCTATAAAACAGAAAAGAAAACTCTTCCGATACCTCTCGACGGCTTCTTTATGGTCGTTCCTGTTGCCAGGATGAGCACGAGGCCCATATTTAATAACAAACGGATACTCAACAGGTTACGGAATTGGAACCGTATTCCCTTTCGTTCAAAATTATTCAAGTGTATTAATTTTCCAAAATTTTAAATATTGACAACTTTTTACTTGAAAATTTTCGGCTTTCGCCTTGAACTTAGGACCGACTAACTCGTGATCAACCACTGTTCACACGAAACCCTTCTCCACTTCAGTCCTCCAAGGTCTCATTCGATTATTTGCTACTACCACCAAGATCTGTACCAATGACGGCTCCATGCAGGCTTACGCCAAACACTTCTATGCACACCATTGTACCTTCCTACTCACTAAAGTTTCAAAATTTATATTACAAGTAATATAAATCATCTACTTTAGCGGTAATGTATAGGTATACAACTTAAGCGCCATCCATTTTAAGGGCTAGTTGCTTCGGCAGGTGAGTTGTTACACACTCCTTAGCGGATTTCGACTTCCATGATCACCGTCCTGCTGTTTTAAGCAACCAACGCCTTTCATGGTTTCTGAATGAGTTGTTAATTTGGGCACCGTAACATTACGTTTGGTTCATCCCACAGCGCCAGTTCTGCTTACCAAAAGTGGCCCACTGGGCACATTATATCATAACCTTAAACTTCATATCAAGAAAGTTAAGGTTCTTACCCATTTAAAGTTTGAGAATAGGTTAAGATCGTTTCGACCCTAAGGCCTCTAATCATTCGCTTTACCAGATAAGATTATTTTATACAACAGTTAAATGCACCAGCTATCCTGAGGGAAACTTCGGAAGGAACCAGCTACTAGATGGTTCGATTGGTCTTTCGCCCCTATACTCAATTCTGACAATCGATTTGCACGTCAGAACTGTTTCGGTCTTCCATCAGGGTTTCCCCTGACTTCAACCTGATCAAGTATAGTTCACCATCTTTCGGGTCACAGCATATATGCTCAAGGTACGTTCCAGTTAGAGGCATAAATAATATAAATATTATCATACATAACTATATAGAACGCCCCGGGATTGTGTTAATTAACTATAAATAGTTAAAAAACTAATCCCATTAATAGTCAAGTTAATTACGCTATTAGGTTTTTATCCCAATAACTTGCACATATGTTAGACTCCTTGGTCCGTGTTTCAAGACGGGTCCCGAAGGTATCCTGAATCTTTCGCATTGTTAATCATACAAGTGCATATAATAAACACAAAAATCAATGATAATCATGCCATTATATAATTCCGAAAAATTAACGCACTGTATTCATATAAATCTATCAGCACTTTATCAAATTTATGACATTTATTTTATGTTAAAATGCAAGCATTTTAATTTAAATAAGCAATTGACTAAAATTTTTTGATAAATTAATTGATACTAATAGATTACAATGTCCTTATATGGAAAAAATGCACACTATTATTATAATATTGTTTAAATATTACAATTTTAATGATGAATTTTCCATAATGGATATTCAGGTTCATCGGGCTTAACCTCTAAGCAGTTTCACGTACTATTTAACTCTCTATTCAGAGTTCTTTTCAACTTTCCCTCACGGTACTTGTTTACTATCGGTCTCATGGTTATATTTAGTTTTAGATGGAGTTTACCACCCACTTAGTGCTGCACTATCAAGCAACACGACTCTTTGGAAACACCATCTAATAATCATTAACGTTATACGGGCCTGGCACCCTCTATGGGTAAATGGCCTCATTTAAGAAGGACTTAAATCGTTAATTTCTCATACTAGAATATTGATGTTCCATACACTGCATCTCACATTTGCCATATAGACAAAGTGACTTAGTGCTGAACTGATTTCTTTTCGCTCGCCGCTACTAAGAAAATCCTTGTTAGTTTCTTTTCCTCCCCTAATTAATATGCTTAAATTCAGGGGGTAGTCCCATATGAGTTGAGGTTGTATAATTATACTTATATATTAGTTATTATAAAACATGATGATTATAATAACAATTTGAAATATACTATAATTTTGAAGTTCCATAATATTGACAAATGTTTTATTCTTTATCTCATCATAAATAAGAGGCAATTCTAGTTAAAAAAAAAATTCTTTATGCTAGACATTCCTCAGTATTATTTGAATAAAATAAAGAATATATAATTCTTCAAATTTTCTCATACAAATATATACAACAAGAGAAGTATAGATATTTCGTTATTTATTTTAATATTATGAATATATTATGAGTAAATGTTTTGCAACATTACAATATATATTATCCAATAATATACCATATGCTTAAAATTTCGAAAAATTTTAAACAACTTATTTAGCATAGTCTTACAACCCTCAACCATATGTAGTCCAAGCAGCACTCTAAAATTAATTAAAGTACATAACAGCATGGACTGCGATATGCGTTCAAAATGTCGATGTTCATGTGTCCTGCAGTTCACACGATGACGCACAGTTTGCTGCGTTCTTCATCGACCCATGAGCCGAGTGATCCACCGCTTAGAGTAATACAAATTTTTGGTTTATTTCATTACGTCATATATTCTTTTATTGAAAGAAATTAAAAATACACCATTTTACTGGCATATATCAATTCCTTCAATAAATTTTTTTATACCTAAAAAAATGTTGCGAAATGTCTTAGTTTTACATAATCAATGAAAATACGGTATATGACAACTATATAAAATATATTTAATTGTATTATAATCGATATATGTAAAGCATTAACCTGAACAAACAGGTACAACATTATATTTTAGGTTGTTGCGTTTATACAATGTATGCGCATGTTAATAATGAACAATACATTTGTGCAACGCATGTATATTATGGCACATATACACGCAGTTAATAATTTGTCTTGCCCAAAACACATAAAAATGTGTAATATACATTTATACAATATGAATATGACAAATAAAATTTATAACAAAGTAATTTTATTGTATAAAATATACATTACAATACACAATTTCAAATGTTTGAGCAAAGTAAATTATTTATTTTATTATTGACAATTAAAAATTTTTCTTTTATTTTCTTTAAAATATATTTCTATATATTAATGAAAAAAAAAAATTTTTATTTTATTAACGGTTAGATGCATTATACAATAATGATCCTTCCGCAGGTTCACCTACGGAAACCTTGTTACGACTTTTACTTCCTCTAAATAATCAAGTTCGGTCAACTTTTGCGAAACAACCGTAACACACAAGGCGTCACAGTGATCACGTCCGGAGACCTCACTAAATAATTCAATCGGTAGTAGCGACGGGCGGTGTGTACAAAGGGCAGGGACGTAATCAATGCGAGTTAATGACTCACACTTACTGGGAATTCCAAGTTCATGTGAACAGTTTCAGTTCACAATCCCAAGCATGAAAGTGGTTCAGCGGTTTACCCGGACCTCTCGGTCTAGGAAATACACGTTGATACTTTCATTGTAGCGCGCGTGCAGCCCAGGACATCTAAGGGCATCACAGACCTGTTATTGCTCAATCTCATTATTGCTAGACGCAATTTGTCCATTTAAGAAGCTAGTGTCCTTATAATGGGACAAACCAACAGGTACGGCTCCACTTATATAAACACATTCAAACACAATAAACATTTTACTGCCACCATGAATGAAGGCTATATAAGCTTCAACACCATAATCCTGAAGATATCTATTTAATATATTTGAGTCTCGTTCGTTATCGGAATTAACCAGACAAATCACTCCACGAACTAAGAACGGCCATGCACCACCACCCATAGATTCGAGAAAGAGCTATCAATCTGTCTTACACACTTATGTTCGGACCTGGTAAGTTTTCCCGTGTTGAGTCAAATTAAGCCGCAGGCTCCACTCCTGGTGGTGCCCTTCCGTCAATTCCTTTAAGTTTCAGCTTTGCAACCATACTTCCCCCGGAGCCCAAAAGCTTTGGTTTCCCGGGAAGCGACTGAGAGAGCCATAAAAGTAGCTACACCCAATTGCTAGCTGGCATCGTTTATGGTTAGAACTAGGGCGGTATCTGATCGCCTTCGAACCTCTAACTTTCGTTCTTGATTAATGAAAACATCTTTGGCAAATGCTTTCGCTTAAGTTAGTCTTACGACGGTCCAAGAATTTCACCTCTCGCGTCGTAATACTAATGCCCCCAAACTGCTTCTATTAATCATTACCTCTTGATCTGAAAACCAATGAAAGCAGAACAGAGGTCTTATTTCATTATCCCATGCACAGAATATTCAGGCATTTGAAGCCTGCTTTAAGCACTCTAATTTGTTCAAAGTAATTGTACCGGCCCACAATAACACTCGATGAAGAGCACTAATGCAGGTTTTTAAATAGGAGGAACATATAAAAAAATACAAGTATTTAATTACATATAAGAACTCCACCGGTAATACGCTTACATACATAAAGGTATAGTACTAACTACAATTGTAAGTTGCACTACCCGTATGAAGCACAAGTTCAACTACGAACGTTTTAACCGCAACAACTTTAATATACGCTATTGGAGCTGGAATTACCGCGGCTGCTGGCACCAGACTTGCCCTCCAATAGGTCCTTGTTAAAGGATTTAAAGTGTACTCATTCCAATTACAGGGCCTCGGATATGAGTCCTGTATTGTTATTTTTCGTCACTACCTCCCCGAGCTGGGAGTGGGTAATTTACGCGCCTGCTGCCTTCCTTAGATGTGGTAGCCGTTTCTCAGGCTCCCTCTCCGGAATCGAACCCTGATTCCCCGTTACCCGTTGCAACCATGGTAGTCCTAGATACTACCATCAAAAGTTGATAGGGCAGACATTTGAAAGATCTGTCGTCGGTACAAGACCATACGATCTGCATGTTATCTAGAGTTCAACCAGTGTAACGATCTTGCGATCGCTTGGTTTTAGCCTAATAAAAGCACACGTTCCAAAAGGTCCGTGTTTTAATTGCATGTATTAGCTCTAGAATTACCACAGTTATCCAAGTAACTGTTAACGATCTAAGGAACCATAACTGATATAATGAGCCTTTTGCGGTTTCACTTTTATTTCGTGTGTACTTAGACATGCATGGCTTAATCTTTGAGACAAGCATATAACTACTGGCAGGATCAACCAGAATAATGTGTTATTTCTATGTGTAAACATTTTTACACATATAAATATTTTTAAATATGTAATAGACATGACAACTCAATAACATTTTTGAATAAATATGACATGCATATAGAGAACGAATATGGCTACATTTAAATAGCAATCATGGTCGTTAGTTATAAAAAAAACTTACACATTTTTTTTATAAATATATATGTACATATACAAAATATATACATATTAATTTGTTCAAAAATATCTTTATATTTACACTTACTTAATATAAATTCATCACACGTACATTATTTAAATTCAAAATAAATTGAATAAAAATTTATTTAATTTTGATATGGAAATTGATAATTTATCTACATTTTGTATATATGTGTTAATAAATATTATATTAAATAAAACCTTTATCACAATATAATTTACATTGTGTTAAAGGTTTAATTATTTTAATTTCAATATACTATACATGTGCACACTGCCCTTGCATTGGAGAATCGAAAAAACATATGTAATTCAAGTTTTCCAACCAGATAACACTAAACCACCAACCAATTATATAAAAACTGTTGGTGGTTCCGTTTCTTTTAATGAAAGTTTATGCTTGCTAAATTAACGATAATGTGAAACCTATTTAGTATATATTGAAGAACAATATACCTTGGCCAATCCACTATTATCTAACAATTGCATATTACTACCGCAGCCAAGCGTTCAAGACAACAAATAACGAATAACTTTCATTTTCATTGACAACACTTATTATTATATGCGTCCAACACATATAATAGATGAACACACCCTGCTCACCATGTAAAGGTTAGTCGCGATCGAACACTCATTGAGTACAGACGTGCCTACGGACTGCGCAAACGCAACAATCAAACAACAACAACAACAACCACCGGCGCTTATCAGCACACTGCGCTGTGATTGGGCAAGTCAATCACGCCACTGAGCTGATCGCCGAAATATTGCATGCCGGGTGCAAAACAACGGTAACGCATTAACACATACACGCGCACTCGCCTGTGCGTGTTATCGCTTACATCTGCTAGCGCCACCACAATATCTGCCCAACGAGATGACTCCAGTTCTGCGAGTGAACCTGTGGAACTCAAAAGGAAAACTGCCAAAGGAATGACTACTGACGACAACAAGCCCAGCAGCAGCGCTATCAAAGCAAGAAGCTCTCAAGCTGAGAATTACACCTTCGCACTGCTCTCGAATGATGATAATAGTGACGACGACGATGAATCTAGCTCGGAAGAAGAGGACACCGCTGAAGCTCCCAAACCACGCCTGCACCCAAGCCAACACCTAGGATCATTAAGCCACCCCCCATTTTTATTCCAGATGTAAATTACATTGCTGCATTCATAAAATCGATATCCGAAGTAGTCAAGAAAGGTACCGAGTTCACCTACAAGGCCCGCAGGGATGGTAAAATAAGAGTTATGATGCCGGACAAGAAAAGCTACACTGCCTTAAAGACACACTTAGACCTCCATAACAAGCGCTACCAAACTTTTCAACCACGTGACGAGCGCGCATATCGCATTGATCAAGGGTCTGCACTCGACAACTGACAAGGAAGATATCAAAACAGCACTGGCCAAGCTTGGACACAACGTCAGAGATTCCCACAACGCCATCAACCGAACCACAAAGATACCAATGGGCATGTTTTTCGTCAACTTGGAGCCAGCGAGCAGCAACACTTAGGTGTTTTAGATTACACGCTTGTGCAACGCGGTAGTGAAGATAGAGCCCCCAATTGAATTTAACGACGTTCTACAATGCTTTCGCTGCCAAGGCTTTGGCCATACGCAGAAATACTGCCGTCTGGAACACAGATGCGTTAGATGTGGAGGTATGCATAGCAAGACAGACTGCGATAAAAGCAGTGAAGAGCCAGCCTGCTGCCTGCACTGCAACGGTGATCACCCTGCGTCGTATTAAGGATGTAGTGTCTACAAGAAGGTCAAGACACTAACGGCACCAAACACAAACATTGCAAAAGGCTATCCTAGCAGACAACCCATCGATTCCACGGCTTTTGTCAATCCTAATAGCAGCTATGCCAATATTTTGAGAGGAAGAGCGCCGGAACAACATAACTCCAGCCCCTCGCAAGAGAATAAGAAGGATTCTCCACTTGAGGCCCTAGCAGCTCGTATGGAAGCCATGATGGAAAGAATGCTAGATAAAATTTTCACCCAGATGACCAGCATGCTTGTTACGTTAGTTGGTAAACTATGCAAGTAAACCTAAATATAGCTTTATGGAATGCGAACGGCCTGTGCAAAAGCAGGCCTGAGGTCGAGCACTTCGCTAAGACCAACCATATAGATATCTTCCTCAATTCGGAAACCCACCTCACCACCAGATCCTACTTCAAAATAAATGGCTAACGGCAATGCTCGTGGAGGAGCTGCAGTTCTGATAAGGAACGACATTAAATATATTGAACTGCCTCCTGTCATCGAGGACTGAGTACAATGTGCCCAAATCAGACTTACCAGCCTACTTGGAGACATCAACATAGCCGTGGCCTACGTACCGCCTAAGCACAGAGTTGGAGTCAACGAATTTCAACAGTTGCTAGTTAGTATTGGAACGAGGTTCTTAATCGGCGGGATTTTAATGCCAAACACTCGTGGTGGGGCTCCAGAATCAGAAATCCGAAAGGCCGAGCATTTTTGAATGCATCCAGCGCAGAGGATTTAACTGCCACTCTACAGGTGAGCCCACCTATTGGCCCACAGACTCAACAAAGCAGCCCGACATCCTGGACTTTGCAATATCCAACGGCATAGACTCATCCAAGATCATCTGTAGAGCCAACGATGACTTTCTCTCTGACCACAGCGCCGTTTCGCTCTCGATCGATGTTCCTGTCGAAAAGAAAGCACCACGCCGAAAGCTCTGGAAAAAAAACACGGATCCTGAAAAATTCAAGACATGGCTAAACTCCATTACAACGCATCGTGTGACATTGACTGCTCCATTGAGGACTTGACCAGAGAAATTGCCAATGCAGCAGCTCGAGACTCTACAGTCAGGAGATCCGCAACATAATTTATGGAATGTAACGCGCCACATAAAGAGGCCCACAAAGCGAGCAGCGCTTGTAAAGGACGGAAGCGAAAACTGGTGTCGATCTGACCTAGAAAGAGCTGAGGCCTTTGCCACACACTTGCACAACTCCTTCGCGCCATTTGAGAGGTGCTCATCACAGGACAACGCTGACACCATGAGAGCCCTTGAAATCCCTAGTGAACCCAGTCATCCCATCCCACTGGTTTTCGAAAAGGAAATTGCCTTGGAAATCAAAAACATTAATGCAAACAAATCCCGGGGCAAGATGGGATTGACGGAACGACATTGAAGGTGCTACCCCCACCATGCACACCGATTCTTACTGCACAATTCAATAGGTGCTTTAAAATCGGGCACTTTCCCAACATCTGGAAATGTGCGGAGGTTATACTCATACCCAAGCCCGGCAAACTTGAAGAGTGTTGTCGGTACTGGACGAGGCTGGTTTGATCCCGGATCACTAGTTTGGCTTCAGGCGCTTACACGGAACCCTGGAACAATGTCACAGGCTCGTTGGATGCATAATGCAAGCATTCGAGGAAAAACAGTATTGCAGCGCTATCATGCTAGATGTTAAACAGGCGTCTGCCTGCATGGCCATTAGAGCGGGAGTACCTCAAGGCAGTGTGCTAGGGCCACTGTTGTACACCATCCACACAGCAGACTTGCCAATTTTACACGACCGGAGGCTCCTCACCGCCACATATGCTGATGACACGGCGCTTCTGGCAACAGCAAACACACCACAGGAGGCGTCTGATGTTTCCCAACGGCAGCTGGATCTGCTTGATAAGTGGCTCAAAGGTGGAACATTGTTGTAATTGCAGAAAAGTCAACCCACACCACATTCACGCTAAGATCTGGTAGCTGCCCCCCAGTGTACCTTGATGGCTGCATTATTCCGGCCAGTTCAACGCCAAAATATCTAGGCATGATAATGGACGAAAGGCTCACCTGGCGTAAGCCATGCCGGATCCAATGCCGGCAAGACAACACTCCACCGTCATATAATTTCGGTAAGTTAAATTTTTTCATATGACTTGCCTTGCGCGACACCACTCCTCCTATATAGGTTTTCTGCCACCATTTCTAAAATTTACCATTTTTTCAAATGACTAATTTTATTTCTCATACCTATGCATATATTAATATAATAATGCACTGTTAAACGTCATTATTTTTGCGCCACATATTATAAATATCCAATGCCGGCAAGACAACACTCCACCGTCATATAATTTCGATATGTTAAATTTTTTCATTGCCTTGCGCGACACCACTCCACCTATATAGGTTTTCTGCCACCATTTCTAAAATTTACCATTTTTTCAAGGGACAATCTGTTTTTCATGCATAAATGCACTGTTATAAAATGTCTATGTCATATGAAAGTACACTATTATATTGTTTATTTAAATGTCTGTCATATGAAAATTTAATTTTACTTATATCGAATATGATTTTATTTTTTGTGGTCGTATAAAATTTTTTTTGTTATATTGGAGTTGATTTTATTTGTCATACAATATGGTTATGACATAAGAAAGTTGAATTTTACTATATGAAATTCTTATGTCATGTGAAATTTGACTTTTTTTTGATGTCATATGAAATTTGTATGTTTGAATTTTTCGTGTCATATGAAATTTTTATGTCATGTGAAATTTGACTTTTTTTGTATTTTTATTTGAATGTTTATTTTATATGAGATTTGATTAATTATTGTCATATAATATGGTTATGACAAATAAAAGTTGAATTTTACTTGTCATATGAAATTTGAATCTTTTTTTTGTAGTCTTATGAAATTTATATGTTATATGAGAGTTGACTTTTTATTTGTCATATAAAATGGTTTTGAGCCTGTCCTTATCGGGACCCTTGAGTAGTGCGACTACTCGCGGGCGTTTCCACTCGTCGGGAAAATATCCTTGCGTAATGCATCGTGCATACAACGCGGTCAAATGCTGAGGGATTGCACGCCATACCTCCTTGACGATCTTGCCAGTGATACCGTCCATACCTGGGGAGCGCCTGCTCCTCAACCTGGCAACGGCAGCATCAACCTCGAATGACTCGAGGCCTTGAGGTACTTCACTCGGGATAATAACAAGCGCATCTGACTCCGCAACTGGGAAAAAGTTACGTAGAGCACTTCGGCGCAGTCGTGCCAGGTTACGACTAGCCTTTCACCCGAGCGAAGACATCCAAAACTGGCATCCTTTCTCCGTCCTCGGCAGATCTTATAAACAGTGCCCCAGGGATCGTTGGTGCTGTTCTCTCCCACGAATTTGCGCCAGTCTTCCTCCTTCACCGCTAGGATAACGCTTCTTGTAATCCGCTGAGGAGGCCCTCAATGAAATAGCAAGAAGCGCTACGACGACGAGCATCCTGTAGCCTGCGCCTCAGTCTCCTGACCTCTCGGCGTTTAGCGGATAGTTCGGCATTCCACCAAACTACGTCGCTCGGCTCGCGGTCGTCTGCGGCCCAACACAAGATCGCACACAATCGAGTGCAGTGCAGAAACTTGGTCGTCCAGCGGCGTCTCCATGTGATCCTCGGCGGCTCCTGATCCTCCTAGCCGCTACATCACCGAACAATCGCCAACGTGCATTGTGAAGATTCCAGGATGGCACAGGAGCTATGCTCTCAACTGTGTTTTCCGGGTGGAGCGTTGCCACAACCGTAATGTTGTGATCGCTCAACTCCCACTCATCCACTCTCCAGTCATATGTGGCCAACATAGATGCTGCGTTGTTGACGATTGTTATATCGATATCGCTCCGTCCGTTGCGAGTCTCGAACGTATAGACCTCACTTCGTACATTCAGCACAACATAGATGCTGCGTTGTTGACGATTGTTATATCGATATCGCTCCGTCCGTTGCGAGTCTCGAACGTATAGACCTCACTTCGTACATTCAGCACTTCGACAGGGGTATTTGCCATCCACTCAGACAGCTGCTCACCCCGTATGTAGTTCTGCAATCGCTCGCCACGGCGAGGATCTTACTGAACCACATGGGATGCTGCGTTCGCGTCGGTGCCTAGAATAACTGGTGAACTGCTGGCCAGCATCAGTACCTCATTCATGTACGAAATGTACGGCTCTAAACTCTCCTGGTGTTGGCAATATACGGAGCTCAGGAAGATTGTCCCAAATCTCCCAGTGACACTCACGCATACTCAAAGTCGGTGATGAGCGGCTCTACGGGCATGCAGATGGCATCGGGGTCATCTATGACGATAGCAGCTTTAGCTTGACGGTCAGCAAAAGCTCGCATCCCGGCTGGGAATCCCGAGATTCGGTGACAGCAAGCGTGAGGGTCCTGAACCAGTGCGAACAGATGTCCAGACTCTCTCATCCGTACTCCGAGCTCGATGTTGGCGGCTCGTCCTCGACCACAGTTTGCTTGGATGAAGCTAAACATTTTAATGTCTAGCTTGCACCCTCGCTAGCACCGCACCGTAAATAGGGCATGCTTCTGAAAGCATGTGATGCCCCGAAGGCAAGGCCTTGAAACGGCAATTCCGGCAGTCCACCGGACTGGTGCACTTCGCTGCAATGTGGCCGGTCTGTCCGCACTGTCGGCAAACTGCATCCTTGAGCCGGCATTGTGAGACCTTGTGGTCGAACCCAACACACCTATGGCAAGCATAGGTGCGGACGAGCAACCGGCAGCGGTATGAGAACCACTTGATGTAGACCCGTCCGATCTCATCAAGTATGGCCAGCGCTTTTTCGTCAACCTCCAGGTTTAGGTTGACCGTCTCGCCTGCAGTTTGCGACCATTGCTTCGCCTCTAGATGCACGCTCCTTTTAAATTCCGCCTCGGTCATGTGCTCCCTGAAGTTATTCGCGAAGAGCTCCAGCATAAATTCTTCGGCTTTTATCGCGGTGTCAACCTCAAACACAGTAACCTTCGGCATGAAGCTACGGTTTTGTTGAACCACCAATCCGACCTCAGCAAACTTCTTGTTGGCCACCACTTTCCTCATCTCGCCAACTGACGGTGTGCGAATGATCGCACCGCCACGCTCGCACCGCCACGCTTCAGCTCTCGCACTTCGTGGACACGAACATCGAGAACGGGTGCAACCTCGTAGAGCACTTTCTCCACAACCTGCATTGACGTCATGGCTGGGTCTGAGCATGAGACCACAGCAGACCATGTCTCTACCGGCTTCCTGGCGCGGTAGCTTGCTACGGGCGTAGCAGCAGCGTTGGGGGCAGCAACAGGGGCAACAACAGAGGCAGCGGTGGGGACAACAGGGGGAGCAGAAACTTGCCGGGTTGCTAGTCTGATCCCCAAGGACGTGTTTTCGACCACCAGCGCCAGGGTGAGGTCGTCGTACTTCTGGACTGCTTCAAAGATTGCACACGCGGCGGCAGCACTAGCTGCAGCGATGTCAGCGGCAGCAGAGCTAGCTGCGATGGAGGCAGCGGCGGTAATGGTAGGCGCTTCGGGAGCGGCAGCAGGCCCCATTTTCGAGGCTAACCGCTTGGCATTGATTCCCTCATCAATCGGCTTTCGCTTCCGGCTGCTAGAGCGGCCGCGCTTATCCTCCGACATTTTGGTTAACAACCAAGTGCCAATGCACCATACAAAAGTGCAGCTTGAAACTGCACTTAGCACACCATTTGAGCACTTCTTATCGCTGTTTTTACCGTTTGTTAGCGTCTGCGCACAAAGTACCGCAATTCCGCTTTGTTATGCACTTCGAATATTGCTTATCGCGTTTACCGTTATACGAAACGAAACCCTGCGATGCGCGCACTCGAAATAAACGTCTGTTCGCGACGAACGTCAGAAACAAACTGGAGTAGATAGGGACAGAATTAAAGGATCTCTCCGATTTATTTAACGTGGCGTGTTCTAGTTAAGGATTACGACCACGGTATTCGAAAATGCAAGCATATAATACAGCGAGTTTGGTACAATGCGCCAAACTGACGCCCCTAAGAGATGTGAGCAGTGTCTTCCATCTTCTCGGATCCAAATTAGTGTACACTATCGGTTGCACACTCCCCTTGGTATGAGGCGAAGCATCTAGCAACTTCTCTCCTGCGCAACGCTACGCAACCACAGCCACCACGAACTCCCACTGGGGGGCCGACCTCAATGAGAAGTCTTGGAGAAACTCTCTCAACCCGTGGTACCGAATTTTCAAAGGGATCGGTATCCCCTCACCATTTAGCTGCGACAAGCCTGAACGCTGGGTGATCCATGGTGCACCTTTAGTCGTCTCGTACGACAAGCGGTTACATACTGTGGTGATATTCTAAGACCCGCCAACCACACGGGTGAGGCCAGTTTTAGCTTATTCAGCTCGGGACTGACAGCCCTGGTACCTCATTTAGTCGCCTCATACGACAAGTAGAGGTGCACTGTGGTAGTATTCTAAGACCGCCAACCACACAGGTGAAGCCAGTTTCAGCTTATTCAGCTCGGGACTGACAGCCCTGGTACCTCATTTAGTCGCCTCATACGACAAGCAGAGGTGCACTGTGGTAGTATTCTAAGACCCGCCAACCACACAGGTGAAGCCAGTTTAGCTTTTCAGCTCGGGACTGGCAACCCGCCAACGCCTTCCTCCTCCAGCATTTGCCGACGCCTTATAAACACGGCATGGGCAAATGTGTCTAACAGCTGCATCCTCTCCTGGGTCTCCGTCACTCCAGACACGCTCCAAACGCCGCGTTCATTGTGCACTGAGTCCATCGAGGAACCGCAGATCTGCATAGAGTGGGCATACACATAGCACGTGTAGCCAGTCCTCACGATCAGTACCACAAGCACATGCAGTCGTCTCGCTCAGAGTTCTTCCATGCAGAAATGCATTTAGTGATCCATGGCCAGTCAGCAAGAATCCAGCGTGCATCGTAAAGCGAAAGTCTCGCCTTAGATAGACGAAGCCTGCGCTCGGGAAAAACTCGTGTGTTACCCGTCCGGTATTACCGTCATCCCATCTGCGTTGCCACTCGCTCAGCAAGCATTCGTCAAGCAACGCCATCTTTTGCTTCCAATCAAGTCCTGCCAAGTCTCGATCGTACAGCCAATCACTTTCCTCGCTTGAGTTTGTACTTGATTGCCAATTTCTTGGCCTCCAAGTCAAACGGGGAGCTCCAGCAAGCACCTGCAGTGCCGCTGTGGACACTGTTCGGCATACCGGGAGCATCCTAGAAGGATAAGCCTCTGGCAGGCAATTAGTGTCCTCCTGGCCACAATCTGACGGTCCGTCGTGCCATGCCATACCGAGGCACCAAATAGTGCACAAGGCACCATGAGTCCGGCATAGATGGTCCGCTTGTCGCGGGGACTGACACCCCAGTCGACCCGCAGTACGCATGATAATGCCGCAACGACTCCAGTAAGCCGGAATTTAAGCGAGTTTATGTGCCGTACATAACTCATCCTCTTGCCAACTGTGATGCCAAGATACCGATATTCATCAACATACTTCAAATTTCCTCCACCAAATCAGAACCCAGGGGGTCTATTGGCGGAAGAGAACCTTTCAGCAAGTCACCCGCATACGCGCTGAAAACACAGTGTGCTTCAGACGCTGAAGAAGTGCATCCATCATGAAGTTCCATATGAATAGACCACTGATGGATCCCTGTGGGCAACCTCGTGTCACCGGAACAGACGCTTCTCCATACCTGCTGACGATACTTGCGTTCCTGCCTGTGAAGAAGCTTCTCCACAAGCTGGCTTCACGGCATCCTGAGTCAATGGGCGGCGCAGCGCAGCACTCCACTCCACGTGGTCGAAGGCTCCTTTGAAGTCCACGAAGATACCGAGCACGAGTTTGGCCGGGCTGGCCGCTCTCACGACGCAGAGTGGGGCAGATCCTCATTTTGCGTTGCAAAAATCATGTCTTTTGAACCAATAAAGATATTTCAAAAATTTAAAAAGCATTTGATAGAAAACTTTATAAGTTTTCACTCATTAATAGGCCTACTGGTTGATTCAGGGCTTTCGGTCAAAGTTGAAAAATATATTCAGTGCATATTTTACATGTAAAATTAAAAAATAAATTATTTATTTTTTGTTCGAAATATAATTTTCAATCTTTTTTATTCTTTAAACAGCATCGTTTAATATAAAAAAAAGTTTAATTACGTTTATTTAAAAAAAAAAAATTTTGTTTTTTTTTGATAAATCTGGTATGATGCCTGTCATACCGAAAACGTATGTAATTGTACTGCGCTCTTCCTCTTCTATCATCATTTTTTTGCGAGGTTGCATCAGTTTTCGCCCTATAACTCTCCCAGACGCAGCTGGACGCATGAAAAACCGGGTTATTTCGTTAAAGAATTGATTAACGAAGACTCCTGTAGTGGGATCGAGTCCTTCAGTCCAATTTTTTCTATTCCATCAAAGTCAAAAATAGCCTAATTTTAGTGCTTTTTTAACCATCGCTGGAATGAAAGGTCAACAAGTGAAGAAACAAAATTCTACGGCATTTAATTAAAATGAATGTACTTTTCAGATGAAACCAAAAACATAAAGATCGGTCATATAACTTGTCATCAAATCAGTTTTAAAGTTTGCATTTTTAGGAAAATCCACATTTGTGCGCGCACTGAAATAAGGGTCAACTTTGAGAGGCTGTCACGCCCACAATTTTACCTGATTTCACAAATCTTTGTTGTAATCTCTGGAGATTTCTCTATCGAATGCCTTTATTACTTTACAAACGCTTTCGTCAAAAAAATGAGTTTTGCCACGCATATCGGCCGCCTGCCCCAGTGTGCGACGTGTCTCCAAGCATCCTCCACGCAGCGTTCGGGTTGGAATCCAAACTGCCACCTACATCCAGCCGGTAGGACTTCTCGTAAGCGGGTCACCATGATTCCTTCAAGCACTTTGCCAAACACTGGCATCAGACAGATAGCACGATAAGAGCCAGGATCGCTCCTGTCCTTATAGGGACCCTTGAGTAGTGGGACTACTCGCGGGCGTTTCCACTCGCCGGGAAAGTATCCTTGCCTAATGCATCACGCATACAAGGCAGTCAAATGCTGAGGATGGCACGCCATACCTCCTGACGATCTTGCCAGTGATACCGTCCATACCAGGCGCCTGCTCCTCAACCTGGCAACGGCAGCATCACCCTCGAATGACTCGAGGCCTGGAGGTACTTCACTCGGGATAATAACGAGCGCATCAGACTCCGCAACTGGGAAAAAGTTACGGAGGAGCACTTTGGCGCAGTCGTGCCAGGTTACGACTAGCCTTTCACCCGAGCGAAGACATCCAAAACTGGCATCCTTTCTCCGTCCTCGGCAGATCTTATAAACAGTGCCCCAGGGATCGTTGGTGCTGTTCTCTCCCACGAATTTGCGCCAGTCTTCCTCCTTCACCGCTAGGATAACGCTTCTTGTAATCCGCTGAGGAGGCCCTCAATGAAATAGCAAGAAGCGCGGCATCATCATCGTGTCCACGACGACGAGCATCCTGTAGCCTGCGCCTCAGTCTCCTGACCTCTCGGCGTTTAGCGGATAGTTCGGCATTCCACCAAACTACACGTCGCTCGGCTCGCGGTCGTCTGCGGCCCAACACAAGATCGCACACAATCGAGTGCAGTGCAGAAACTTGGTCGTCCAGCGGCGTCTCCATGTGATCCTCGGGCAGCTACCTGATCCTCCTAGCCACTTCATCACCGAACAATCGCCAACGTGCATTGTGAAGATTCCAGGATGACACAGGAGCTATGCTCTCAACTGTGTTTTCCCCACTCATCCACTCTCCAGTCATATGTGGCCAACATAGATGCTGCGTTGTTGACGATTGTTATATCGATATCGCTCCGTCCGTTGCGAGTCTCGAACGTATAGACCTCACTTCGTACATTCAGCACTTCGACAGGGGTATTTGCCATCCACTCAGACAGCTGCTCACCCCGTATGTAGTTCTGCAATCTCTCGCCACGGCGAGGGATCTTACTGAACCACATGGGGGATGCTGCGTTCGCGTCGGTGCCTAGAATAACTGGTGAACTGCTGGCCAGCAGCAGTACCTCATTCATGTACGAAATGTACGGCTCTAAACTCTCCTGGTGTTGGCAATATACGAAGCTCAGGAAGATTGTGCCAAATCTCCCAGTGACACTCACGCATACTCCAAAGTCGGTAATGAGCGGCTCTATGGGCATGCAGATGGCATCGGGGTTATCTATGACGATAGCAGCTTTAGCTTGACGGTCAGCAAAAGCTCGCATCCCGGCTGGGAATCCCGAGATTCGGTGACAACAAGCGTGAGGCTCCTGAACCAGTGCGAACAGATGTCCAGACTCTCTCATCCGTACTCCGAGCTCGATGTTGGCGGCTCGTCCTCGACCACAATTTGCTTGGATGAAGCTAAACATTTTAATGTCTAGCTTGCACCCTCGCTAGCACCGCACCGTAAATGGGGCATGCTTCTGAGAGCATGTGATGCGCCGAAGGCAATGCCTTGAAACGGCAGTTCCGGCAGTCCACCGGACTGGTGCACTTCGCTGCAATGTGGCCGGTCTGTCCGCACTGTCGGCAAACTGCATCCTTGAGCCGGCATTGTGAGACCTTGTGGTCGAACCCAACACACCTATGGCAAGCATAGGTGCGGACGAGCGACCGGCAGCGGTATGAGAACCACTTGATGTAGACCCGTCCGATCTCATCAAGTATGGCCAGCGCTTTTTCGTCAACCTCCAGGTTTAGGTTGACCGTCTCGCCTGCAGTTTGCAACCATTGCTTCGTCTCTAGATGCACGCTCCTTTTAAATTCCGCCTCGGTCATGCTCCTGAAGTTGTTCGCGAAGAGCTCCAGCATAAATTCTTCGGCATTGATCGCGGTGTCAACGTCAAACACAGTAATCTTCGGCTTGAAGCTACGATTCTGTTGAACCACCAATCCGACCTCAGCAAACTTCTTGTTGGCCACCACTTTCCTCATCTCGCCAACTGACGGTGTGCGAATGATCGCACCGCCACGCTTCAGCTCTCGCACTTCGTGGACACGAACATCGAGAACGGGTGCAACCTCATTGCGCACTTTATCCACAACCTGCTTAAACGTCATGGCTGGGTCTGAGCATGAGACCACAGCAGACCATGTCTCTACCGGCTTCCTGGCGCGGTAGCTTGCTACGGGTGTAGCAGCAGCGTTGGGGGCAGCAATAGGGGCAACAACAGAGGCAGCGGTGGGGACAACAGGGGAGCAGAAACTTGCCGGGTTGCTAGTCTGATCCCCAGGACGGGTTTTCGACCACCAGCGCCAGGGTGAGGTCGTCGTACTTCTGGACTGCGTCAAAGATAGCACACGCGGCGGCAGCACTAGCTGCAGCGATGTCAGCGGCAGCAGAGCTAGCTGCGATGGAGGCAGCGGCAGCGGAGCTAGCAGCGGTGGGGGCAGCGGTGGGGGCAGCGGCAGCAGAGCCAGCTGACGGAGGCAGCGGCAGCGAAGCTAGCAGCGGTGGGGAACGGCAGCAGCAGAGCAGCTGCGGTGGAACAGCGGCAGCAGAGCAGCTGCGAGGGCAGCGGCAGAAGCCAGCTGCGATGGAGGCAGCGGCGGAACGGTGGGCGCTTCGGGAACGGCAGCAGGCCCATCTCGAGGCTAACCGCTTGGCGTTGATTTCCTCATCAATCGGCTTTCGCTTCCGACTGCTAGAGCGGCCGCGCTTATCCTCCGACATTTTGGTTAACAACCAAGTGCCAATGCACCATACAAAAGTGTAGCTTGAAACCGCACTTAGCACACAATTTGGGCACTTCTTATCGCTGTTTTTACCGTTTGTTAGAGTCTGCGTACAAAGTACCGCAACTCCGCTTTGTTATGCACTTCGAATATTGCTTATCGCGTTTACCGTTATATGAAACGAAACACTGCGATGCGCGCACTCGAAATAAACGTCTGTTCGCGACGAACGTCAGAAACAAACTGAGTAGATAGGGACAGAATCAAAGGATCTCTCCGATTTATTTAACGTGGCGTGTTCCAGTTAAGGATTACGACCACGGTATTCGAATATGCAAGCATATAATACAGCGAGTTTGGTACAATGCGCCAAACTGACGCCCCTAAGAGATGTTAGCAGTGGCTTCCATCTCCTCGGATCCAAATTAGTGTACACTATCGGTTGCACACTCCCCCTTGGTATGAGGCGAAGCATCTAGCAACTTCTCTCCTGCGTTGAAACGCAACGCTACGCAACCACAGCCACCACGAACTCCCACTAGGGGGCCGACCTCAATGAGAAGTCTTGGAGAAACTCTCTCAACCCGTGGTACCGAATTTTCAAAGGGATCGGTATCCCTCCCATTTAGCTCCGACAAGCCTGGACGCTGGGTGATCCATGGTGCACCTTTAGTCGTCTCGTACGACAAGCGGTTACATACTGTGGTGATATTCTAAGACCCGCCAACCACACGGGTGAGGCCAGTTTTAGCTTATTCAGCTCGGGACTGACAGCCCTGGTACCTCATTTAGTCGCCTCATACGACAAGTAGAGGTGCACTGTGGTAGTATTCTAAGACCCGCCAACCACACAGGTGAAGCCAGTTTTAGCTTATTCAGCTCGGGACTGACAGCCTGGTACCTCATTTAATCGTCTCATACGACAAGCAGAGGTGCACTGTGGTAGTATTCTAAGACCCGCCAACCACACAGGTGAAGCCAGTTTTAGCTTTTCAGCTCGGGACTGGCAACCCACCAACGCCTTCCTCCTCCAGCATTTGCCGACGCCTTAAAACACGGCATGGGCAAATGTGTCTAGCAGCTGCATCCTCTCCTGGGTCTCCGTCACTCCAGACACGCTCCAAACGCCGCGTTCATTGTGCACTCCGAGTCCATCGAGGAACCGCAGATCTGCATAGAGTGGGCATACACATAGCACGTGTAGCCAGTCCTCACGATCAGCACCACAAGCACATGCAGTCGTCTCGCTCAGAGTTCTTCCATGCAGAAATGCATTTAGTGATCCATGGCCAGTCAGCAAGAATCCAGCGTGCATCGTAAAGCGAAAGTCTCGCCTTAGATAGACGAAGCCTGCGCTCGGGAAAAACTCGTGTGTTACCCGTCCGGTATCACCGTCATCCCATCTGCGCTGCCACTCGCTCAGCAAGCATTCGTCAAGCAACGCCATCTTTTGCTTCCAATCAAGTCCTGCCAAGTCTCGATCGTACAGCCAATCACTTTCCTCCAACGGGTAGTCACGCTTGAGTTTGTACTTGATTGCCAATTTCTTGGCCTCCAAGTCAAACGGGGGAGCTCCAGCAAGCACCTGCAGTGCCGCTGTGGACACTGTTCGGCATACCGGGAGGCATCCTAGAAGGATAAGCCTCTGGCAGGCAATTAGTGTCCTCCTGGCCACAATCTGACGGTCCGTCGTGCCATGCCATACCGAGGCACAAATAGTGCACAAGGCACCATGAGTCCGGCATAGATGGTCGCTTGTCGCGGGACTGACACCCCAGTCGACCCGCAGTACGCATGATAATGCCGCAACGACTCCAGTAAGCCGGAATTTAAGCGAGTTTATGTGCCGTACATAACTCATCCTCTTGCCAACTGTGATGCCAAGATACCGATATTCATCAACATACTTCAAATTTCCTCCACCAAATCGAACCCAGGGGGTCTATTGGCGGAAAGAGAACCTTTCAGCAAGTCATCCGCATACGCGCTGAAAACACAGTGTGCTTCAGACGCTGAAGAAGTGCATCCATCATGAAGTTCCATATGAATGGACCACTGATGGATCCCTGTGGGCAACCTCGTGTCACCGGAACAGACGCTTCTCCATACCTGCTGACGATACTTGCGTTCCTGCCTGAGAAGCTTCTCCACAAGCTGGCTTCACGGCATCCTGAGTCAATTAGGCGGCGCAGCGCAGCACTCCACTCCACGTGGTCGAAGGCTCCTTTGAAGTCCACGAAGATACCGAGCACGAGTTTGGCCGGGCTGGCCAAAGCATCCTCCACGCAGCGTTCGGGTTGGAATCCAAACTGCCATCTGCACCCTGCCGGTAGAACTTCTCGTAAGCGGGTCACCATGATTCCCTCAAGCACTTTGCCAAACACTGGCAGCAGACAGATACCACGATAAGAGCCAGGATCGCTCCTGTCCTTATCGGGACCCTTGAGTAGTGGGACTACTCGCGGGCGTTTCCACTCGCCGGGAAAGTATCCTTGCCTAATGCATCGCGCATACAAGGCAGTCAAATGCTGAGGGATGGCACGCCATACCTCCTTGACGATCTTGCCAGTGATACCGTCCATACCAGGGGAGCGCCTGCTCCTCAACCTGGCAACGGCAGCATCAACCTCGAATGACTCGAGGCCTGGAGGTACTTCACTCGGGATAATAACGAACGCATCAGACTCCGCAACTGGGAAAAAGTTACGTAGGAGCACTTCGGCGCAGTCGTGCCAGGTTACGACTAGCCTTTCACCCGAGCGAAGACATCCAAAACTGGCATCCTTTCTCCGTCCTCGGCAGATCTTATAAACAGTGCCCAGTTGACAATCGTCAACGTGCATTGTGAAGATTCCAGGATGGCACAGGAGCTATGCTCTCAACTGTGTTTTCCGGGTGGAGCGTTGTCACAACCGTGATAATGTTGTGATCGCTCAACTCCCACTCATCCACTCTCCAGTCATATGTGGCCAACATAGATTCTGCGTTGTTGACGATTGTTATATCGATATCGCTCCGTCCGTTGCGAGTCTCGAACGTATAGACCTCACTTCGTACATTCAGCACTTCGACAGGGGTATTTGCCATCCACTCAGACAGCTGCTCACCCCGTATGTAGTTCTGCAATCTCTCGCCACGGCGAGGGATCTTACTGAACCACATGGGGGATGCTGCGTTCGCGTCGGTGCCTAGAATAACTGGTGAACTGCTGGCCAGCATCAGTACCTCATTCATGTACGAAATGTACGGCTCTAAACTCTCCTGGTGTTGGCAATATACGGAGCTCAGGAAGATTGTGCCAAATCTCCCAGTGACACTCACGCATACTCCAAAGTCGGTGATGAGCGGCTCTACGGGCATGCAGATGGCATCGGGGTCATCTATGACGATAGCAGCTTTAGCTTGACGGTCAGCAAAAGCTCGCATCCCGGCTGGGAATCCCGAGATTCGGTGACAGCAAGCGTGAGGGTCCTGAACCAGTGCGAACAGATGTCCAGACTCTCTCATCCGTACTCCGAGCTCGATGTTGGCGGCTCGTCCTCGACCACAGTTTGCTTGGATGAAGCTAAACATTTTAATGTCAGCGGTATGAGAACCACTTGATGTAGACCCGTCCGATCTCATCAAGTATGGCCAGCGCTTTTTCGTCAACCTCCAGGTTTAGGTTGACCGTCTCGCCTGCAGTTTGCGACCATTGCTTCGCCTCTAGATGCACGCTCCTTTTAAATTCCGCCTCGGTCATGTGCTCCTGAAGTTATTCGCGAAGAGCTCCAGCATAAATTCTTCGGCTTTATCGCGGTGTCAACGTCAAACACAGTAACCTTCGGCATGAAGCTACGGTTTTGTTGAACCACCAATCCGACCTCAGCAAACTTCTTGTTGGCCACCACTTTCCTCATCTCGCCAACTGACGGTGTGCGAATGATCGCACCGCCACGCTTCAGCTCTCGCACTTCGTGGACACGAACATCGAGAACGGGTGCAACCTCGTAGAGAGCACTTTCTCCACAACCTGCATTGACGTCATGGCTGGGTCTGAGCATGAGACCACAGCAGACCATGTCTCTACCGGCTTCCTGGCGCGGTAGCTTGCTACGGGTGTAGCAGCAGCGTTGGGGGCAGCAACAGGGGCAACAACAGAGGCAGCGGTGGGGACAACAGGGGGAGCAGAAACTTGCCGGGTTGCTAGTCTGATCCCCAAGGACGGGTTTTCGACCACCAGCGCCAGGGTGAGGTCGTCGTACTTCTGGACTGCGTCAAAGATAGCACACGCGGCGGCAGCACTAGCTGCAGCGATGTCAGCGGCAGCAGAACTAGCTGCGATGCGATGGCAGCGCAGCGGAGCTGGCAGCGGTGGGGCAGCGGTGGGGCAGCGGCAGCAGAGCCAGCTGCGACGGAGGCAGCGGCAGCGAAGCTTGCAGCTGGGGGGGCGGCAGCAGAGCAAGCTGCGGTGGAACAGCAGCAGAGCAGCTGCGATGGAGGCAGCGGCGGTAACGGTGGGCTTCGGGAGCGGCAGCAGGCACCATCTCCGAGGCTAACCGCTTGGCGTTGATTCCTCATCAATCGGCTTCGCATCCGGCTGCTAGAGCGGCCGCGCTTATCCTCCGACATTTTGGTTAACAACCAGTGCCAATGCACCACAAAAGTGTAGCGAAACCGCACTTAGCACACAATTTGAGCACTTCTTATCGCTGTTTTACCGTTTGTTAGCGTCTGCGTACAAAGTACCGCAATTCCGCTTTGTTATGCACTTCGATATTGCTTATCGCGTTTACCGTTATATGAAACGAAACACTGCGATGCGCGCACTCGAAATAAACGTCTGTTCGCGACGAACGTCAGAAACAAACTGAGTAGATAGGGACAGAATCAAAGGATCTCTCCGATTTATTTAACGTGGCGTGTTCCAGTTAAGGATTACGACCACGGTATTCGAATAAAGCATATAATACAGCGAGTTTGGTACAATGCGCCAAACTGCCGCCCCTAAGAGATGTTAGCAGTGGCTTCCATCTCCTCGGATCCAAATTAGTGTACACTATCGGTTGCACACTCCCCCTTGGTATGAGGCGAAGCATCTAGCAACTTCTCTCCTGCGTTGAAACGCAACGCTACGCAACCACAGCCACCACGAACTCCCACTAGGGGGCCGACCTCAATGAGAAGTCTTGGAGAAACTCTCTCAACCCGTGGTACCGAATTTTCAAAGGGATCGGTATCCTCTCCCCATTTAGCTCCGACAAGCCTGGACGCTGGGTGATCAATGGTGCATCTTTAGTCGTCTCGTACGACAAGCGGTTACATACTGTGGTGATATTCTAAGACCCGCCAACCACACAGGTGAGGCCAGTTTTAGCTTATTCAGCTCGGGACTGACAGCCCTGGTACCTCATTTAGTCGCCTCATACGACAAGTAGAGGTGCACTGTGGTAGTATTCTAAGACCCGCCAACCACACAGGTGAAGCCAGTTTCAGCTTATTCAGCTCTGGACTGACAGCCCTGGTACCTCATTTAATAGTCTCATACGACAAGCAGAGGTGCACTGTGGTAGTATTCTAAGACCCGCCAACCACACAGGTGAAGCCAGTTTTAGCTTTTTCAGCTCGGGACTGGCAACCCGCCAACGCCTTCCTCCTCCAGCATTTGCCGACGCCTTATAAACACGGCATGGGCAAATGTGTCTAGCAGCTGCATCTTCTCCTGGGTCTCCGTCACTCCAGACACGCTTCAAACGCCGCGTTCATTGTGCACTCCGAGTCCATCGAGGAACCGCAGGTCTGCATAGAGTGGGCATACACATAGCACGTGTAGCCAGTCCTCACGATCAGTACCACAAGCACATGCAGTCGTCTCGCTCAGAGTTCTTCCATGCAGAAATGCATTTAGTGATCCATGGCCAGTCAGCAAGAATCCAGCGTGCATCGTAAAGCGAAAGTCTCGCCTTAGATAGACGAAGCCTGCGCTCGGGAAAAACTCGTGTGTTACCCGTCCGGTATTACCGTCATCCCATCTGCGTTGCCACTCGCTCAGCAAGCATTCGTCAAGCAACGCCATCTTTTGCTTCCAATCAAGTCCTGCCAAGTCTCGATCGTACAGCCAATCATTTTCCTCGCTTGAGTTTGTACTTGATTGCCAATTTCTTGGCCTCCAAGTCAAACGGGGGAGCTCCAGCAAGCACCTGCAGTGCCGCTGTGGACACTGTTCGGCATACCGGGAGGCATCCTAGAAGGATAAGCCTCTGGCAGGCAATTAGTGTCCTGGCCACAATCTGACGGTCCGTCGTGCCATGCCATACCGAGGCACCAAATAGTGCACCAAATAGTCGCGGAGACTGACACCCCAGTCGACCCGCAGTACTCATGCTAATGCCGCAACGACTCCAGTAAGCCGGAATTTAAGCGAGTTTATGTGCCGTACATAACTCATCCTCTTGCCAACTGTGATGCCAAGATACCGATATTCATCAACATACTTCAAATTTCCTCCACCAAATCGAACCCAGGGGGGTCTATTGGCGGAAAGAGAACCTTTCAGCAAGTCATCCGCATACGCGCTGAAAACACAGTGTGCTTCCAGACGCTGAAGAAGTGCATCCATCATGAAGTTCCATATGAATAGACCACTGATGGATCCCTGTGGGCAACCTCGTGTCACCGGAACAGACGCTTCTCCATACCTGCTGACGATACTTGCGTTCCTGCCTGAGAAGAAGCTTCTCCACAAGCTGGCTTCACGGCATCCTGAGTCAATTAGGCGGCGCAGCGCAGCACTCCACTCCACGTGGTCGAAGGCTCCTTTGAAGTCCACGAAGATACCGAGCACGAGTTTGGCCGGGCTGGCCGCACACTGCTCACGACGTGTCTCCAAGCATCCTCCACGCAGCGTTCGGGTTGGTCCAAACTGCCACTGCATCCTGCCGGTGGACTTCTCGTAAGCGGGTCACCATGATTCCTTCAAGCACTTTGCCAAACACTGGCAGCAGACAGATACCACGATAAGAGCCAGGATCGCTCCTGTCCTTATCGGACCCTTGAGTAGTGGGACTACTCGCGCGCGTTTCCACTCGCCGAGAAAGTATCCTTGCCTAATGCATCGTGCGTACAAGGCAGTCAAATGCTGAGGGATTGCACGCCATACCTCCTTGACGATCTTGCAGTGATACCGTCCATACCAGGGGAGCGCCTGCTCCTCAACCTGGCAACGGCAGCATCAACCTCGAATGACTCGAGGCCTGGAGGTACTTCACTCGGGATGATAATGAGCGCATCAGACTCCGCAACTGGGAAAAGTTACGGAGGAGCCTTCGGCGCAGTCGTGCCAGGTTACGACTAGCCTTTCACCCAGCGAACATCCAAAACCGGCATCCTTTCTCCGTCCTCGGCAGATCTTATAACCACTTAGGGGATGCTGCGTTCGCGTTGGTGCCTAGAATAACTGGTGAACTGCTGGCCAGCAGCAGTACCTTATTCTTGTACGAAATGTACGGCTCTAAACTCTCCTGGTGTTGACAATATACGGAGCTCAGGAAGATTGTGCCAAATCTCCCTGTGACACTCACGCATACTCTAAAGTCGATGATGAGCGGCTCTTTGGGCATGCAGATGGCATCGAGGTCATCTATGACGATAGCAGCTATAGCTTGACGGTCAGCAAAAACTCGCATCCCGGCTGGGAATCCCGAGATTCGGTGACAGCAAGCGTGACGGTCCTGAATCAGTGCGAACAGATGTCTAGACTTTCTCATCCGTACTCCCAGCTCGATGTTGGCAGCTCGTCCTCGACCACAGTTTGCTTGAATGAAGCTTAACATTTTAATATCTAGCTTGCACCCTCGCTAGCACCACACCGTAAATAGGGCATGCTTCTGAGAGCATGTGATGCCCCGAAGGCAATTCCAGCAGTCCACCGTATTGGTGCACTTCGCTGCAATGTGGCCGGTCTGTCCGCACTGTCGGCAAACTGCATCCTTGAACCGGCATTGTGAGACCTTGTGGTCGAACCCAACACACCTATGGCAAGCATAGGTGCGGACGAGCGACCGGCAGCGGTATAAGAACCACATGATGGCAAGCGCTTTTTCGTCAACCTCCAGGTTTAGGTTGACCGTCTCGCCTGCAGTTTGCGACCATTGCTTCGTCTCTAGATGCACGCTCCTTTTAAATTCCGCCTCGGTCATGTGCTCCTGAAGTTATTCGCGAAGAGGTCCAGCATAAATTCTTCGGCTTTGATCGCGGTGTCAACGTCAAACACAGTAACCTTCGGCGAAGCTACGGTTTTGTTGAACCACCAATCCGACCTCAGCAAACTTCTTGTTGGCCACCACTTTCCTCATCTCGCCAACTGACGGTGTGCGAATGATCGCACCGCCACGCTTCAGCTCTCGCACTTCGTGGACACGAACATCGAGAACGGGTGCAACCTCGTAGAGCACTTTCTCCACAACCTGCATTGACGTCATGGCTGGGTCTGAGCATGAGACCACAGCAGACCATGTCTCTACCGGCTTCCTGGCGCGGTAGCTTGCTACGGGTGTAGCAGCAGCGTTGGGGCAGCAATAGGGAACAACAACAGAGGCAGCGGTGGGGACAACAGGGGAGCAGAAACTTGCCGGGTTGCTAGTCTGATCCCCAAGGACGTGTTTTCGACCACCAGCGCCAGGGTGAGGTCGTCGTACCTCTGGACTGCGTCAAAGATAGCACACGTGGCGGCAGCAGAGCTAGCTGCGGTGGAGACAGCGGCAGCAGAACTAGCTGCGATGGAGGCAGCGGCGGTAACGGTGGGAGCTTCGGGAGCGGCAGGCATTTGGCTATTTTTTTTGTAGCACATTAGTTCAGCACATAACGAAATGATTTCGATTGTAGCGCCACTGAATGCGTTATTTTATACCTTTTTAGATGTTGTGCCAAAGGTAGCTGGCTTTATAGGAAAAGGAAATGCAAAATTGATAGCCAATACATTCAGCCATGAAACCCTCTGTGAAATGAAGCTCTGAATCCGGAGACCCCGCCTGACACCACCCTGGCACTAATGACAGTACTGTCACTAGCACTTAGAACATCAAGAGCCCTCAGTCTTGTTACGAACTGAAAACTCCAGATGACCGCCAGTTTTATGTAGCGGATACAACCTCTATGTTCTCATGTGCCTGAAAATCCCTTCGCAATACCGTTCGTATGTCCTGTCGGTCGTAGATCTGGACTTTGCTCTGGTGTGCTCCATCTAGATCATGTCCGTCTGTCACCACCTGTGCATCAAGCACGATGGTTCGGTCGTGTCGGAGTGCAACCAGATCCGGCTTAAACATCCTGTTCTCTCCCTGCAGACTCGGTTCCAGCAATGACGGAATAGCCTCTAGACTCAAGCCCTTCTTGAGAAAATCAGCTACTCCGTTGTGTCTAGCCACCCGCCTCCCATGCGTACGATGACACTTTTGTAAGATGTGGTTTAGTGTTTCGGGATTCACATTCTGCACGACACTGCCTTCCCAATTCGTGCCTTCCCTCGTGGTCCGTGACCGCGTGGGTAGCATTTATCCGCAGTTTGATCCCGTTCAGGTAAGCCTTCCTGTTAGCAAACGCGTGGGCTGAACCACCACCCGTGTTGCGGGCGAAACGCCCCGCTTCACGTAGACCGCTGCCGTCAACAGACATGTGCAATCTATTCGGCAGTACGAATCTATCTTTGAACGTGATAACAGCTCATTAACTCCTGATTGGCTTCTATCTCGGGCCATTCGCTGCTCGGTTTCTAGAAAGGTGACGGATTGCTCGAGGGGGTGCCATTTTATGCCACACAATCTTTTGACTCGCAACCTTGGCGCCGTCCAGCGAATTGAAGGAACACCGAGACCCCCACACGAATGGGGAGCATGGAAGAATGCGGCTGACACGTCCAACGGAAGATCTAACCATTTCCGAACGATAGACCGTACCAGTCTGTCACACTTTCTCAGAACGCCTAACGACACACTACCAAGAGCTAGTTGGTGAAAGAGCTGTGGAACTAGGACAGTTCTGAGGGCGAATAACTTCTGTTGAGGCTTCAGGGGGACTGCGTTAATCTCTCCAACTTTGGACCAATGTCCTCGGAAGAGAGTAACGAGCCCTCCTGCAGTCAACTTGATGCCGAGATACATCCACTCCTGGGAGCGCTTCAGAGCTGGACACGTGCGCGAACCTATACAGAAGCTCCGTGGTTCGACCACAGTACACTTCTGTTTTGGTTGCCCTTTTATGCTGACCGTGAAACATTTTTCAGCATTTAAGGTAAGCCCAACGGAAGACAGAAAGCCAACCGTGGTATCCAATAGTGTCTGAAGACCCTTCGGTGTGGAAGCAAACAACATCAAGTCATCTGCGAACGCTGCTGTGTTTGTTTTTGCGTTCCCGACACTGACACCTATCTCGACGGGGAACGACCTGAGCAACCGATCGATGATCAAATTGAACAAAACAGGGGACAAAGGATCACCCTGCTTGACTCCTCTATCAGGTATGAATTCCTCTGACCTCCAGGCGTTACCACTAAGGTAGGTGCCGCCTCCCCGGTACATGTTCCGGATATAATCGACAAAGCCCTGAGGGGCACCATAAGCGGTCAGCGTATCGAACACTGCCTTGTGAGAGACAGAGTCGAATGCCTTGCTTACATCGAGAGTCGCGATGACGCGCTCCGTCTATGGTGGTCCCTCAGGACTAAGTCGACTATGGTCGCGTTATCGGCGCAACCGTCCGTGGGCAGAAACCCCGTTGACGCGGGTCCCAACTGACTGATGAAGTCAACCGGGCAGCCAATATGGCATTAAGTTGTCTGAACCACGATCGATGGCACTGATATCGGACGAAAGTCTTGCGGTCGGGATGCCTCACCGACTTCGGGATGAAGACGGTTCGGGCCATTCGGAAGAGTCCGGGCAAATCTCTGCACCAGAGATCAGGTTCATTATGCGAAGCATAATGCCTCTGAAACCCTGCATGTTTGGCGGATATCCCATCGGGCCCGGAGAGGAAGTCAATGACACTTTATGTGCAGTTAGATCACTCGACAAAATTGGTGACCATACCCCCTCTAGCGTGTGCCCCATGTGAGGCACGGTGGTGTTGCAAGAGGATGGGCTAGGCGCTGTCATAACTTCCTTCCAATAGGGTTCCATGATTCCCTGGTTTGGCATTGTCGACTCGTCGGGTCCATCAAGCAAGGATTTAATGCAACAACCTTTATATTTGTCCCAGTTACGCTGAACCTAACGTACTCTTGCCTCCCATTGCTGGGTGCAGGGCGGTGCACTCTCGCCGGAACAGGGCGGTTGTTCCGAGTCGGAAATAATTCGAGGAGGTAGACGGACAAACGTTGGAGAGTCACATCTTTTCCCGAATCTTGCGCCTCATTTACAATGGATTGCAAGACTTCGGCTCTCCAAGATCGATTGCATGCGACGGGCTGTAACCCCGAAGCATCCGCATGAGGATATCGTCCGAATGTCTCGATGGAGCGAGTGGAGAGTCTGTGATATTGAGGAAGAGGAACCGGGCTCACTTAAACTTGGGCGGCGCTGTATGGTCGGAGATTCATTCGCTGCTGGGATAGGAACTTTGCCCTTTAGCTGTTCGATTTTCGCTTTATAACTATCCTCCGTCGACATTTCTTGATTGCGTCGACGCTGCGGTTGGCAAAGACTTCCGCTAGCTTTTTTAATGAATCTCTCACCATTTGCTGTGAGCTCGATTTCCTTTCCGCCATCATAGACAACTCTTCGTCGTTCCACCTGGCTTTCACGTCAACACGCCGACGACACTCATACAGTGCGTCTTTGTGCTGGCGCGACATGTAACACCGAGACCGGTCTTCGTGGAGAAAGACCGATCACATTCAACAAGAAAACATGGCCTGTGCATTGACCATTGCATTCCTTTCCCACGGCGAGTGGCCGTAGGAGAATTTCGTGAACTTTGTTCATATATCCGAGGCTCGTTTCGATTCATTGCACCATCAGTTTGTCGGTCCATTGGGTAGGCAACCCTCTGGACCCGTTCGTCGCTCGAATTAGCTGCTAATCAGAACTACACTGAATTTAGCACCCAGAGGATACCACGAGGAGGCCACAAATGAATTGTAGAACACAGAGTGTCTACGAGTCGACTTGACTTTGATGACTTCTGAATTACGACATGTGCAAATGCATATGGCCCTTCTGCTTCTTAGTCCATTGATCCTCCCTCCTTAAAAGAGTCAAAGTTACTCCCGCCGTTGACCCGCGCTTACTTGAATTTCTTTACTTTGACATTCAGAGCACTGGGCAGAAATCACATTGTGTCAACACCCTAGGGCCATCACAATGCTTTGTTTTAATTAGACAGTCGGAATCCCCAAGTCCGTGCCAGTTCTGAATTGATTGTTAATTGATAATCGTTATATTTTAAAAGAGCTAATTGGTTACCCAATTAGTATTCTTAAAAATTTTAGCAAGAAAGTTCCACAATTGGCTAGTAACTAAACTATCCGGGGAACAAGAAACTACCATAAATGATAGAAACTCTATTTACCCAAAACAAGCACATAAACCATGTTATTGTTTCCCAATCAAGCCCGACTATCTCAATCTTCAGAGCCAATCCTTATCCCGAAGTTACGGATCTAATTTGCCGACTTCCCTTACCTACATTGTTCTATCGACTAGAGACTCTTCACCTTGGAGACCAGCTGCGGATATTGGTACGGCCTGTTGAGAAGTTTGCGTGTCCCCACCATAAATTTTCAAGGTCTGAGGAGAAAATATCGACACAACAGTATATGTCATGCTCTTCTAGCCCATCTACCATATCTCTCTGCGAAAGACTTCCATGGTAGTACGGCTATAAAACAGAAAAGAAAACTCTTCCGATACCTCTCGACGGCTTCTTTATGGTCGTTCCTGTTGCCAGGATGAGCACGAGGCCCATATTTAATAACAAACGGATACCCAACAGGTTACGGAATTGGAACCGTATTCCCTTTCGTTCAAAATTATTCAAGTGTATTAATTTTCCAAAATTTTAAATATTGACAACTTTTACTTGAAAATTTTCGGCTTTCGCCTTGAACTTAGGACCGACTAACTCGTGATCAACCACTGTCACACGAAACCCTTCTCCACTTCAGTCCTCCAAGGTCTCATTCGATTATTTGCTACTACCACCAAGATCTGTACCAATGACGGCTCCATCCAGGCTTACGCCAAACACTTCTATACACACCATTGTACCTTCCTACTCACTAAAGTTTCAAAATTTATATTACAAGTAATATAAATCATCTACTTTAGCGGTAATGTATAGGTATACAACTTAAGCAACATCCATTTTAAGGGCTAGTTGCTTCGTCAGGTGAGTTGTTACATTGGGCACCGTAACATTACGTTTGGTTCATCCCACAGCGCAAGTTCTGCTTACAAAAGTGGCTGGGCACATTATATCATAACCTTAAACTTCATATTAAGAAGTTAAGGTTCTTACCCATTAAAGTTTGAGAATAGGTTAAGATCGTTCGACCCTAAGGCCTCTAATCATTCGCTTTACCAGATAAGATTATTTTATACAACAGTTAAATGCACCAGCTATCCTGAGGGAAACTTCGGAAGGAACCAGCTACTAGATGGTTCGATTGGTCTTTCGCCCCTATACTCAATTCTGACAATCGATTTGCACGTCAGAACTGTTTCGGTCTTCCATCAGGGTTTCCCCTGACTTCAACCTGATCAAGTATAGTTCACCATCTTTCGGATCACAGCATATATGCTCAAGGTACGTTCCAGTTAGAGGCATAAATAATATAAATATTATCATACACAACTATATAGAACGCCCGGGATTGTGTTAATTAACTATAAATAGTTAAGAAACTAATCCCATTAATAGTCAAGTCAATTACGCTATTAGGTTTTTATCCCAATAACTTGCACATATGTTAGACTCCTTGGTCCGTGTTTCAAGACGGGTCCCGAAGGAATCCTGAATCTTTCGCATTGTTAATCATACAAGTGCATATAATAAACACAAAAAATCAATGATAATCATGCCATTATATAATTCCGAAAATTAACGCACTGTATTCATATAAATCTATCAGCACTTTATCAAATTTATGACATTTATTTTATGTTAAAATGCAAGCATTTTAATTTAAATAACAATTGACTAAAATTTTTTTGATAAATTAATTGATACTAATAGATTACAATGTCCTTATATGGAAAAAATGCACTATTATTATAATATTGTTTAAATATTACAATTTTAATGATGAATTTTCCATAATGGATATTCAGGTTCATCGGGCTTAACCTCTAAGCAGTTTCACGTACTATTTAACTCTCTATTCAGAGTTCTTTTCAACTTTCCCTCACGGTACTTGTTTACTATCGGTCTCATGGTTATATTTAGTTTTAGATGGAGTTTAGCACCCACTTAGTGCTGCACTATCAAGCAACACGACTCTTTGGAAACACCATCTAATAATCATTAACGTTATACGGGCCTGGCACCCTCTATGGGTAAATGGCCTCATTTAAGAAGGACTTAAATCGTTAATTTCTCATACTAGAATATTGATGTTCCATACACTGCATCTCACATTTGCCATATAGACAAAGTGACTTAGTGCTGAACTGATTTCTTTTCGCTCGCCGCTACTAAGAAAATCCTTGTTAGTTTCTTTTCCTCCCTAATTATGCTTAAATTCAGGGGTAGTCCCATATGAGTTGAGGTTGTATAATTATACATATATATATTAGTTATTATAAAACATGATGATTATAATAACAATTTGAAATATACTATAATTTTGAAGTTCCATAATATTGACAAATGTTTCATTCTTTATCTCATCATAAATAAGAGGCAATTCTAGTTAAAAAAATTCTTTATGCTAGACATTCCTCAGTATTATTTGAATAAAATAAAGAATATATAATTCTTCAAATTTTCTCATACAAATATACAACAAGAGAAGTATAGATATTTCGTTATTTATATTAATATTATGAATATATTATGAGTAAATGTTTTTTGCAACATTACAACAAGCATGGACTGCGATATGCGTTCAAAATGTCGATGTTCATGTGTCCTGCAGCTCACACGATGACTCACAGTTTGCTGCGTTCATCATCGACCCATGAGCCGAGTGATCCACCTCTTAGAGTAATACAAATTTTTGGTTTATTTCATTACGTCATATATTCTTTTATTGAAAGAAATTAAAATACACCATTTACTGGCATATATCAATTCCTTCAATAACTTTTTTTATACCTAAAAAAATGTTGCGAAATGTCTTAGTTTTACATAATCAATGAAAATACGGTATTTGACAACTATATAAAATATATTTAATTGTATTATAATCGATATATGTAATGCATTAACCTGAATAAACAGGTACAACATTATATTTTAGGTTGTTGCGTTTATACAATGTATGCGCATGTTAATAATGAACAATACATTTGTGCAACGCATGTATATTATGGCACATATACACGCAGTTAATAATTTGTCTTGCCCAAAACACATAAAAATGTGTAAAATACATTTATACAATATGAATATGACAAATAAAATTTATAACAAAGTAATTTTATTGTATAAAATATACATTACAATACAATTTCAAATGTTTGAGCAAAGTAAATTATTTATTTTATTATTGACAATTAAAAATTTTCTTTTAATTTCTTTAATATATATTTCTATATATTTATGAAATAAAAATTTTATTTTATTAACGGTTAGATGCATTATACAATAATGATCCTTCCGCAGGTTCACCTACGGAAACCTTGTTACGACTTTTACTTCCTCTAAATAATCAAGTTCGGTCAACTTTTGCAAACCGTAACACAAGGCGTCACAGTGATCACGTCCGGAGACCTCACAAAATAATTCAATCGGTAGTAGCGACGGGCGTGTGTACAAATGGCAGGGACGTAATCAATGCGAGTTAGACTCACACTTACTGGGAATTCCAAGTTCATGTGAACAGTTTCAGTTCACAATCCCAAGCATGAAAGTGGTTCAGCGGTTTACCCGGACCTCTCGGTCCATGAAATACACGTTGATACTTTCATTGTAGCAGCGTGCAGCCCAGGACATCTAAGGGCATCACAGACCTGTATGCTCAATCTCATTATTGCTAGACGCAATTTGTCCATTTAAAACTAGTGTCCTTATAATGGGACAAACCAACAGGTACGCTCTACTTATATAAACACATTCAAACACAATAAACATTTTGCCACCATGAATGAAGGCTATATAAGCTTCAACACCATAATCCTGAAGATATCTATTTAATATATTTGAGTCTCGTTCGTTATCGAATTAACCAGACATTAACCAGACAAATCACTCCACGAACTAAGAACGGCCATGCACCACCACCCATAGATTCGAGAAAGAGCTATCAATCTGTCTTACACTTATGTTCGGACCTGGTAAGTTTTCCCGTGTTGAGTCAAATTAAGCAGGCTCCACTCCTGGTGGTGCCCTTCCGTCAATTCCTTTAAGTTTCAGCTTTGCAACCATACTTCCCCGGAGCCCAAAAGCTTTGGTTTCCCGGGAAGCGACTGAGAGACCATAAAGTAGCTACACCCAATTGCTAGCTGGCATCGTTTATGGTTAGAACTAGTATCTGATCGCTTCGAACTCTAACCGTTCTGATTAATAAGAACATCTTTGGCAAATGCTTTCGCTTAAGTTAGTCTTTGACGGTCCAAACAATACTGCTTCTATTATTCATCACCTCTTGATCTGAAAACCAATGAAAGCAGATCCGAGCTTAAGCACTCTATTTTGTTCAAATTAATTGTACCGGTCCAAAATAACACTCGATGAAGAGCACTAATGCAGGTTTTTTAATAGGAGGAACATATAAAAAAATACAAGTATTTAATTACATATAAGAACTCCACCGGTAATACGCTTACATACATAAAGGTATAGTACTAACTACAATTGTAAGTTGCACTACCGTATGAAGCACAAGTTCAACTACGAACGTTTTCCGCAACAACTTTAATATACGCTATTGGGCTGGAATTACCGCGGCTGCTGGCACCAGACTTGCCCTCCAATAGGTCCTTGTTAAAGTTTAAATTGAACTATAAATATTTTTAAATGTAGATAGACATGACAACTCATATAATATTTACGGACATAAATATGACATGCATATAGAGAACGAATATGGCTACATTTAAATAACAATCATGTTCGTTAGTTATAAAAAAAACTTACACATTTTTTATAAATATATATACATACAAAATATATACATATTGATTTGTTTCAAAAATATCTTTATTTACACTTACTTAATACCCACTTTTCCCAAAGGTCCTATTTCACCATCGCTGGCTACGACGTCATCTCAGTTAACCACCCCAATGGCACCGCTCGTGGCGGGCGGCAGTCATTATCAAGAGCGGCCTCAAGTATATTGGGCTGCCAGCTCATCAGGAGGATTGGGTCCAGTGTGCCAGGTGAGAGTCCTCAGTCCCTGGAGATACCACCATCGCAGCCGTCTACTGCCCCCACGCCACATAATCAGAGACGACCAGTTCCAAGACCTGCTGGACAGCCTTGGCCCAAGGTTCATTGCTGGTGGCGACTTCAACGCGAAGCACACTGGTGGGGATCTCGCCTCAACAACCCCAAGGGCTCAACGCTGTATCGGACCATCACCAGGAATCGTGTCGACTGCCACACCACTGGTGAACCTTTTGGCCCACTAACCCCAACAGGGTACCCGACGTTTTGGACATTGCCCTCTCCAAGGGATCGATCGACACAGGATCTCAGCCAGCAACGTACTCGAGCTGTGCTCCGACCACTGCGCTGTCAGGCTCTGGTCAACATTCCAGCCATTACCAACTCTGCTGAGACAGTGTTCAGGAGGAAACAAATGTTGAGCGGTACCAGCAATGGCTGCAGAGCAACCTGGACCCGACTGTGGAGATCGAGACAGGCGACCTGGATAACGTTGTGGAGCACCTCAACATACAAATCCACAATGCCTCGCACGCCACTCCACCAAGCCGACCCTCCAACAGGATTCAGCATAGAGACGTCCACCTTTGGTCCCCAGAGGTTGCTGCTCTGGTTGCTGAGAAAAGCGACTACGCCGAGTATGGCACAACTCTCGCAACCCCAGGGATAAGACTGAGTTCAATAGAGCTGCCAAAGGACTCAAGGGCTCTTGTTCAACCTCAAAACTATCCCTGGAGCAGCACCTCGCTCAAGTAGAGCCTGACGACCCTCAACACAGCCTGTGGCGGATCACCAAGTCGATTAAGAGGCCATCGAAAGGAAGGAACCTGTGCGTGATGCCAACGGTGCCTGGTGCCGTTCTGACAGCAAAGAGCAAAAGCTTTCGCGGACCATCTGCACGAGGCCTTCACTCCTTTCACAAGGTGCACGCAGCAAGAAGCCGCCGAGACTTTTGAGTTCCTGGACGCACCTTGTCAGATGGCGCTTCCAATCGCCGATGTCGAGCCGGAAGAGCTTATTGAAGAAATAGGCAAACTCAAAGCGTCCAAGTCCCCTGGCTATGACGGCATCGATGTCCCAGCTATCAAAGCTCTCCCGCCGAATGAGTCAAGCTTCTGCTCAACACCAACAAAATGCTTCCAACTAGGACACTTCCCACCCAGTGGAAGTGCGCCGAGATCATCCTCATACAGAAACCTGGGAAACCTGCAGCTAATCTCGCCTCATACAGGCCGATCAGCTTATTGGCGGTACTCTCAAAGTAGTTGAAAGACTACTTTTGTAGAGTCCGTCAATACTGAACGAGGCTGGTTTGATCCCGATCACCAGTTTGGCTTCAGGGAATGCCATGGCACACCAGAGCAATGTCATCGCATTGTGGGAATGATCTTGGAAGCATTCGAGGAGAAGAAGTACTGCTCAGCAGTCTTTTTTAGACGTAAAGCAGGCCTTTGACAGGGTATGGCACGCCGGACTGCTACTTAAGATCAAAACCTCCTGCCCGCCCCTTACTTTCTGCTGCTCAGATCTTACCAGGCGCAGAAGCTTTTATGTGAAGTGTGGCGACGAGAGGTCAGAAATCATGGACGTCAGAGCCGGAGTCCCTCAGGGAAGCGTACTGGGCCCAGTGCTATACACAATCTTCACCGCTGACATGCCTATTTCCCCAGATGCCAGGCTGCTAGCAGCCACCTATGCGGACGACACGGCCTTTCTTGCCAGCGACGCCTCCTCAAACTGCCTCGGACATCCTCCAAGTCCAGCTCAATACCACAAACATATGGTTAAAGCGCTGGAATATAGTGGTCAACGCTGAGAAGTCCACCCATACGACCTTCACACTCAGAAGAGAGAATGTCACCAATACATCTAGACGGCACTAACATTCCCACCAGCATCACGGCCAAGTACCTAGGCATAACTCTGACAGAAGGCTTACATGGAAGGCACACCTAAGCAACAAAGGACTCAACTAGATGAGAGGCTGAAGAAGCATCTCTGGCTCATGGGAGAAGATCGCCACTCAGAACAAGGGTGAAACTGCTCGTCTACAAAACCATCATGAAGCCCATGTGGACTTACGGGATCCCCATCTGGGGCACTGCCAGACGCTCAAATCTCAGCAAGATTCAAAAATTTCAAACAAAGCTCTGAGAATCATTTCTAACATAACTTGCTCACTCCAGATGCAGAAATCCACAATGAGCTTGGCATCCCATGGGTCTTCGACGAGATTACCAGGCTGAGCAAATCCACACGGACCGCCTGGACAGGCACATCAATACCCTAGCTATCAACCTGCTAGACAATAGCACAATCACCAGGCGCCTGAAGAGAGTCCACCCGCTGGTTACCCCATCGTTGATGCCTTCACAACACCACTGATGTTGAACACATCACCTCCCAATACCATACCATAGCTGATGCCGAGCACATGACACAGTGTTGATGTACTTCTTAATTGTCAATGTTACTTCCCCGCAATTTATTGATTGTCCACTAAGGACAGATTATAAATAAAGACTTTCTGATTAAAAAAAAAAAAAACTATTTTGATGACAAGACAGTTGGCTACCGATATAAACATATTTTTTATATACATCAGAAATAATATATTATCTTATTGTTTCAATCACACAAAATTATTTCTTCAACATATTTTCATGCACAAATTTATAATCACAAGCTATAATATTATGTAGAAACTTAGGGACACAGTAAGAATCTCAATAAATCTTTTCAAATGCGTCACTATTATGATGACGAGACAATTGGCTACCGATATATACATATTTTGAATATACCCGTTTATCAAAATTTCTTTAATATACTCAGAAATGAATTTCTTTTTTTTTATTAAGTGTTAAGACAAAATTATTTCTCAACTGTTTCCATTCACAAATTTTTAACACAAGCTATAAGTTATAATATTACATCGAACAACTTACGGACACAGTAAGAACCTCATTAAATCTTATCAAATGCGTCACTAGTATGATGACGAGACAATTGGCTACCGATATAATCATATTTAGAGTATCGCCGTTAATCAAAATTTCTTTAATATACTTCACAGATTAATGCATTTTTTAATTAAGTTTTGTTAATACAAAATTGTTTCTCCAACACATTTTCATTCACAAATTTACAATCACAAGCTATAAGTTGTAATATTATATTGAAGCTTACGGACACAGTAAGAATCTCATTAAATCTTTTCATATACGTCACTAATATGATGACGAGACAATTGGCTACCATTTTTATTTTATTTAAACTTTATATAAATCAATGAAATTATATATAATATATTTCTATTATATATATTTCATATATACATACAATTAAGTCTTTTAAATACGTCACTAATATGATGACGAGACATTTTGGCTACCATTTCAAATGAAATTTTCATAAATCATATATGTATAAATACAGATATCATATGTTATACATTATATATATTATTTTATGCCCATAGACATATATATATTATACATAGCATATACATACCATCTCTGTAAATATATATATATATATATATATATATATATCTTTACATATTAATATGTGTGTGTTTATTGATCGATTTTTTTAATTGTCGAATCATCAAGCAAAGGATAAGCTTCAGTGGATCGCAGTATGGCAGCTGCTCAACCACTTACAACACCTTGCCTGTTATAAAAGTCGTTTACAATTGATTCTAGGCTTTGTCATTGTATTAAATAATGTTTTAATATATAACTAGCGCGGCATCAGGTGATCGAAGATCCTCCCAATTTACTATGTTATACGTAACATTGGCATCACATCCATTGTCGTCTATTAAATGAATAACAAACTTTTAATGGTTTAGAAGCCATACAATGCAAATTGCCCTTATTTATCATTGCAGTCCAGCACGGATACGACCTTAGAGGCGTTCAGGCATAATCCAACGGACGTAGCGTCATACCACTGTTCGCTCGAACAAGTATTGTGCCATTGGTCCGTACCTGCGGTTCCTCTCGTACTACGCAGGAATGCTGTCGCAACAACGTTTTGTCATTAGTAGGGTAAAACTAACCTGTCTCACGACGGTCTAAACCCAGCTCACGTTCCCTTGCATGGGTGAACAATCCAACGCTTGGTGAATTTTGCTTCACAATGATAGGAAGAGCCGACATCGAAGGATCAAAAAGCGACGTCGCTATGAACGCTTGGCCGCCACAAGCCAGTTATCCCTATGGTAACTTTTCTGACACCTCTTGTTAAAAACTCTTTAAACCAAAAGGATCGATAGGCCGAGCTTTTGCTGTCCCTGTGTTTACTGAACACCGAGATCAAGTCAGCATTTGCCCTTTTGCTCTATGTGTGGTTTCTGTCCGCACTGAGCTGGCCTTGGGACACCTCCGTTATTATTTGAGAGATGTACCGCCCCAGTCAAACTCCCTACCTGGCAATGTCCTTGAATTGGATCATACCTGAGTAATTGGAGTTATACCAAATTATTAAATCAAAAGTACATAAATGCACTCTCTCATTAAAGAATTTGTTTGCGATTATATAACAAACTCGTGATACTTTGATCAAGAAGCTTGCATCAAAACCCAATACCATAAGATATAATAAATATATCCGTATAATGGCTAGGAAATGATACACGTTCCATTTAATCAAGTAAGTAAGGAAACAATAAGAGTAGTGGTATTTCATTGTCGATACTAAACCGAAATCTAATATCTCCCACTTATTCTACACCTCTTATGTCTCCTTACACTGCCAGATTAGAGTCAAGCTCAAAAGGGTCTTCTTTCCCCGCTAATTATTCCAAGCCCGTTCCCTTGGCTGTGGTTTCGCTAGATAGTAGATAGGGACAGTAGGAATCTCGTTAATCCATTCATGCGCGTCACTAATTAGATGACGAGGCATTTGGCTATTGTAGCACATTAGTTCACCACATAACGAAATGATTTCGATTGTAGCGCCACTGAATGCGTTATTTTATACCTTTTTAGATGTTGTGCCAAAGGTAGCTGGCTTTATAGGAAAAGGAAATGCAATATTGATAGCCAATACATTCAGCCATGAAACCCTGTGTGAAACATGAAAGCTCTGAATCCAGAGACCCCGCCTGACACCACCCTGGCACTAATGACAGTACTGTCACTAGCACTTAGAACATCAAGAGCCCTCAGTCTTGTTACGGACTGAAAACTCCAGATGCCCCGCCAGTTTAGTGTAGCGGATACAACCTCTATGTTCTCATGTGCCTGAAAATCCCTTCGCAATACCGTTCGTATGTCCTGTCGGTCGTAGATATGGACTTTGCTCTGGTGAGCTCTATCCAGATCATGTCCGTCTGTCACCACCTGTGCATCAAGCACGATGGTTCGGTCGTGTCGGAACGCAACCAGATCCGGCTTAAACATCCTGTTCTCTCCCTGCAGACTCGGTTCAGCAATGACGGAATAGCCTCTAGACTCAAGCCCCTTCTTGAGAAAATCAGCTACTCCGTTGTGTCTAGCCACCCGCCTCCCATGCGTACGATGACACTTCTGCAAGATGTGGTTTAGTGTTTCAGGGCATCACATCCTGCACGACACTGCCTCCCCAATTCGTGCCTTCCCCTCGTAGTCCGTGACCGCGTGGGTAGGGCATTTATCCGCAGTTTGATCCCGTTCAGGTAAGCCTTCCCTGTTAGCAAACGCGTGGGCTGAACCACCCCCGTGTTGCGGGCAGAAACGCCCCGCTTCACGTAGACCGCTGCCATCAACAGACATGTGCAATCTATTCGCCAAGTACGAATCTATCTTTGAACGTGATAACAGCTCATTAACTCCTGCTTGGCATCTATCTCGGGCCTTTCGCTGCTCGGTTTCTAGAAGGTGATGGCCACCTCGGATTGCTCGAGGTGGGGCCATTTTATGCCACACAATCTTTTGACTCGCAACATTGGCGCCGTCCAGCGATGAAGGAACACCGAGACCCCCCATCCGAATGGGGAGCATGGAAGAATGCGGCTGACACGTCCAACGGAAGATCTAACCATTTCCGAACGATAGACCGTACCAGTCTGTCACACTTTCTCAGAACGCCTAACGACACACTACAAGAGTTAGTTGGTGAAAGAGCTGTGGAATTAGGACAGTTCTGAGGGCGAATAACTTCTGTTGAGGGCTTCAGGGGACTGCGTTAATCTCTCCAACTTTGGACCAATGTCCTCGGAAGGAGAGTAACGAGCCCTCCCTTCCGCAGTAAACTTGATGCCGAGATACTTCCATTCCTGGGGCGCTTCAGAGCTGGACACGTGCGCGAACCTATACAGAAGCTCCGTGGTTCGACCACAGTACACTTCTGTTTTGGTTGCCCTTTATGCTGACCGTGAAACATTTTCAGCATTTAAGGTAAGCCCAACGGAAGACAGAAAGCCAACCGTGGTATCCAATAGTGCCTGAAGGCCCTTCGGCGTGGAAGCAAACAACATCAAGTCATCTGCGAACGCTGCTGCGTTTGTTTTGCGTTCCCGACACTGACACCTATCTCGACGGGGAACGACCTGAGCAATCGATCGATGATCAAATTGAACAAGACGGGGACAGAGGATCACCCTGCTTGACTCCTCTAGCAGGATGAATTCCTCTGACCTCCAGCCGTTCCCACTAAGATAGGTGCCGCCTCCCGGTACATGTTCCGGACATAATCGACAAAGCCCGGAGGGCACCATAGGCGGTCAGCGTATCGAACACTGCCTTGTGAGAGACAGAGTCGAATGCCTTGCTTACATCGAGTCGCGATGTAGCAAGACGCGCTCCGTCTATGGTGGTCCCTCAGGACTAAGTCGACTATGGTCGCGTTATCGGCGCAACCGTCCGTGGGCAGAAACCCCCGTTGACGCGGGTCCCAATTGACTGATGAAGTCAACCGGGCGTAATATGGCATTAAGTTGTCTGACCACGATCGATGGCACCGATATCGGACGAAAGTCTTGCGGTCAGGATGCCTTCACCGACTTCAGGATGAAGACGGTTCGGGCCATTCGGAAGAGTCGGGCAAATCTCCGCACCAGAGAATCAGGTTCATTATGCGAAGCATAATCCCTCTGGAATACCCGCTGCATGTTTGGCGGATATCCCATCGGGCCCCGGAGAGGAAGTCAATGACACTTTGTGTGCCTTTAGATCACTCGACAAAATTGGTGACCATACCCCCTCTAGCGTGTGCCCCATGTGAGGCACGGTGGTATTGCAAGAGGATGGGCTAGGCGCTGTCATAACTTCCTTCCAATAGGGTTCCATGATTCCCTGGTTTGGCATTGTCGACTCGTCAGGTCCATCAAGCAAGGATTTAATGCAACGACCTTTATGTTTGTCCCAGTTACGCTGAACCCTAGCGTACTCTTGACGTCTTCGTTGCCTCCTATTGCGGGTGCAGGGCGGTGCACTCTCGCCGGAACAGGGCGGTTGTTCCGAGTCGGAAATAATTCCAGGAGGTAGACGGACAAACGTTGGAGAGTCACCTCTTTCCCGAATCTTGCGCCTCATTTACAATGGATTGCAAGACTTCGGCTCTCAAGATCGATTGCATGCGACGGGCTGTAACCCCGAAGCATCCGCATGAGGATATCGTCCGAATGTCTCGATGGAGCGAGTGGAGGAGCCTGTGATATTGAGGAAGAGGAACCGGGCTCACTTAAACTAGGGCGGCGCTGTATGGTCGGAGATTCATTCGCTGCTGGGATAGGAACTGCTTGCCTTTAGCTGTTCGATTTTCGCTTTATAACTATCCTCTGTCGACATTTCTTGATTGCGTCGACGCTGCGGTTGGCAAAGACTTCCGCTAGCTTTATTAATGAATCTCTCACCATTTGCTGTGAGCTCGATTTCCTTCCTCGCCATCATAGACAACTCTTCGTCGTTCCACCTGGCTTTCACGTCAACACGCCGACGACACTCATCCAGTGCGTCTTTGTGCTGGCGCGACATGTGAACACCGAGACCGGTCTTCGTGGAAAGACCGATCACATTCACAACAAGGAACATGGCCTGTGTATTGACCACTGCATTCCTTTCCTGATGGGTCCCACGGCGAGTGGCCGTAGGAGAATTTCGTGAACTTTGTTCATATATCCGAGCTCGTTTCGATTCATTGCACCATCAGTTTGTCGGTCCATTGGGTAGGTAACCCTTTGGACCCATTCGTCGCTCGAATTAGCTGCTAATCAGAACTACACTGAATTTAGCACCCGGAGGATACCAGAGGAGGCCACAATTGAATTGTGGGACACAGAGTGTCTACGAGTCGACTTGACTTTGATGTCTTCTGAATTACGACATATGTAAATGCATATGCCTTCTGCATCTCAGTCCATTGATCCTCCTTAGAGGACCCGCGCTTGAATTTCTTCTTTGACATTCAGAGCACTGGGCAGAAATCACATTGTGTCAACACCCGCTAGGGCCATCACAATGCTTTGTTTTAATTAGACAGTCGGATTCCCAAGTCCGTGCCAGTTCTGAATTGATTGTTAATTGATAATCGTTATAATTTAAAAGAACTAATTGGTTACCCAATTAGTATTCTTAAAATTTAGCAAGAAAGTTCCACAATTGGCTACGTAACTAAACTATCCGGGAACAGAAACTACCATAAATGATAGAAACTCTATTTACCCAGAACGAGCACATAAACCATGTTATTGTTTCCCAATCAAGCCCGACTATCTCAATCTTCAGAGCCAATCCTTATCGAAGTTACGGATCTAATTTGCCGACTTCCCTTACCTACATTATTCTATCGACTAGAGACTCTTCACCTTGGAGACCAGCTGCGGATATTGGTACGGCCTGTTGAGAAGTTTGCGTGTCCCCACCATAAATTTTCAAGGTCCGAGGAGAAAATATCGACACAACAGTATATGTCATGCTCTTCTAGCCCATCTACCATATCTCTGCGAAAGACTTCCATGGTAGTACGGCTATAAAACAGAAAAGAAAACTCTTCCGATACCTCTCGACGGCTTCTTTATGGTCGTTCCTGTTGCCAGGATGAGCACGAGGCCCATATTTAATAACAAACGGATACTCAACAGGTTGGAATTGGAACCGTATTCCCTTTCGTTCAAATTATTCAAGTGTATTAATTTTCCAAAATTTTAAATATTGACAACTTTTTACTTGAAAATTTTCGGCTTTCGCCTTGAACTTAGGACCGACTAACTCGTGATCAACCACTGTTCACGAAACCCTTCTCCACTTCAGTCCTCAAGGTCTCATTCGATTATTTGCTACTACCAAGATCTGTACCAATGACGGCTCCATGCAGGCTTACGCCAAACACTTCTATGCACACCATTGTACCTTCCTACTCACTAAAGTTTCAAAATTTATATTACAAGTAATATAATCATCTACTTTACGGTAATGTATAGGTATACAACTTAAGCGCCATCCATTTTAAGGGCTAGTTGCTTCGGCAGGTGAGTTGTTACACACTCCTTAGCGTTTCGACTTCCATGATCACCGTCCTGCTGTTTTAAGCAACCAACGCCTTTCATGGTTTCTGAATGAGTTGTTAATTTGGGCACCGTAACATTACGTTTGGTTCATCCCACAGCGCCAGTTCTGCTTGCCAAAAGTGGCCCACTGGGCACATTATATCATAACCTTAAACTTCATATCAAGAAAGTTAAGGTTCTTACCCATTAAAGTTTGAGAATAGGTTAAGATCGTTTCGACCCTAAGGCCTCTAATCATTCCTTTACCAGATAAGATTATTTTATACAACAGTTAAATGCACCAGCTATCCTGAGAAACTTCGGAAGGAACCAGCTACTAGATGGTTCGATTGGTCTTTCGCCCCTATACTCAATTCTGACAATCGATTTGCACGTCAGAACTGTTTCGGTCTTCCATCAGGGTTTCCCCTGACTTCAACCTGATCAAGTATAGTTCACCATCTTTCGGGTCACAGCATATATGCTCAAGGTACGTTCCAGTTAGAGGCATAAATAATATAAATATTATCATACATAACTATATAGAACGCCCCGGGATTGTGTTAATTAACTATAAATAGTTAAAAACTAATCCCATTAATAGTCAAGTTAATTACGCTATTAGGTTTTTATCCCAATAACTTGCACATATGTTAGACTCCTTGGTCCGTGTTTCAAGACGGGTCCCGAAGGTATCCTGAATCTTTCGCATTGTTAATCATACAAGTGCATATAATAAACACAAAAATCAATGATAATCATGCCATTATATAATTCCGAAAATTAACACTGTATTCATATAAATCTATCAGCACTTTATCAAATTTATGACATTTATTTTATGTTAAAATGCAAGCATTTTAATTTAAATAAGCAATTGACTAAAATTTTTTGATAAATTAATTGATACTAATAGATTACAATGTCCTTATATGGAAAAATGCACTATTATTATAATATTGTTTAAATATTACAATTTTAATGATGAATTTTCCATAATGGATATTCAGGTTCATCGGGCTTAACCTCTAAGCAGTTTCACGTACTATTTAACTCTCTATTCAGAGTTCTTTTCAACTTTCCCTCACGGTACTTGTTTTTACTATCGGTCTCATGGTTATATTTAGTTTTAGATGGGTTTACCACCCACTTAGTGCTGCACTATCAAGCAACACGACTCTTTGGAAACACCATCTAATAATCATTAACGTTATACGGGCCTGGCACCCTCTATGGGTAAATGGCCTCATTTAAGAAGGACTTAAATCGTTAATTTCTCATACTAGAATATTGATGTTCCATACACTGCATCTCACATTTGCCATATAGACAAAGTGACTTAGTGCTGAACTGATTTCTTTTCGCTCGCCGCTACTAAGAAAATCCTTGTATGCTTAAATTCAGGGGGTAGTCCATATGAGTTGAGGTTGTATAATTATACTTATATTAGTTATTATAAAAAACATGATGATTATAATAACAATTTGAAATATACTATAATTTTGAAGTTCCATAATATTGACAAATGTTTTATTCTTTATCTCATCATAAATAAGAGGCAATTCTAGTTAAAAAAAAAATTCTTTATGCTAGACATTCCTCAGTATTATTTGAATAAAATAAGAATATATAATTCTTCAAATTTTCTCATACAAATATATACAACAAGAGAGTATAGATATTTCGTTATTTATA
>NW_022995378.1:217162-229935 GCF_004354385.1 Drosophila innubila
AGACGAGCAACGAGGTTTGCTGTGAAGAATTCCAGCCAGCTAGGGTTAGACGCCAATTGGGACTTGAAGAGACCTGTAGAAACCTCGAACAAATAAATTGACATAAAATAAACCATTCAAGAATAAATTATAACGTTAACCTAAACCGTCGCTACATCTTTGGGACTGGGAATGACGTTGATTTGTGGAAATCTTCCGTGAGGATATCAAACAACCAAAGAAACCAAGGAAATCCACAGGAACCTAATTATGTTTAGGTAAGATGCCATTCCGTTATCATGTGGAAAGGCTTAACTATATATATATATATATATATATATATATATATATATATTTACAGATGTTATGTATATGCTATGTATAATATATATGTTTATAAGCATAAAAAATTATATATAATGTATAACATATGATATCTGTATTTTCATACATATATGATTATAAAGCTTAAATAAAATAAAAATGGTAGTCAATTGTCTCGTCATCATATTAGTGACGCCTATGAAAAGATTTAACGAGATTCTTCCTGTGTCCGTAAGTTTTAATATAATATTATAGCTTATAGCTTGTGATTATAAATTTGTGCATGAAAATGTGTTGGAGAAATAATTTTGTATTAATAAAACTTAATAAAAAAGAAATTAATTTCTGAGTATATTAAAGAAACGATCTAACGCGATATTCAAAATATGATTATATCGGCAGCCAATTGTCTCGTCAATAACTAGTGACGCAATTGATAAGATTTCATAAGGTTCCTAACTGTGTCCATAAGTTGTTCTGATATAACATTATAACTCTATAGCTTGTGTTTAGAAATTCCAGAATGAAAAATGTCTGGTGAAATAATTATGTCTTATAACACTTTAATAAAAAAAAAAAGAAATTCATTTGAGTATATTAAAGAAATTTTGATAAACGGGTATGTTCAAAATAAGGATATATCGGTAGCCAATTGTCCTCACATCGTAATAGTGACGCATTTGAAAAGATTTATTGAGATTCTTACTGTGCCCTCAAGTTTCTAACACAATATTATAGCTTGTGATTATAAATTTATGCATGAAAATATGTTGAAGAAATAATTTTGGTGTGATTGAAAACAATAAGAGAATATATATATTTCTGATGTATATTAAAAAAGTTATGATAAACGTGATACTTTAAAATATGTTTATATCGGTAGCAAACCGTCCTGTCATCAAAATAGTGATGCATTTGAAAAGATTTAACGAGATTCTCTTTACCAGCCTTGCAAGCCTCTCATTATATTATAATATTATAGCTTGTGATTATAACTTGTGCATGAAAATATGAACATATTTTGATAAACGTCGGTATTAAAGTAGTGACAAAGGAATTTCAAAATAAATTTAATTTCACTTAAAAAAAAAAAGTCCAAGTGACTAGAAAATTCTAACTTTCCAATGTCATAACCATACTATATGACAAAAAAAAAGTCAACACTCATATAACACATAAATTTCATACGATAAGTAAAATTCAATTTTCTTATGTCACAACCATATTATATGACATAAAAACGTCAACTCTTATATAACATAAAAATTTCATATGACTACAAAATAAAGTCAAATTTCACATGACATAAAAATTTCATATGACAAGTAAAATTCAACATTTATTTGTCATAACCATATTATACGACAAAAATTAAACAAATCTCATATAACATAAAAATTTCATATGAATACAAAAAAAAGTCAAATTTCACATGACATAAGAATTTGATATGACACGAAAAATTCAAACATAAAAATTTCATATGACTACAAAAAAAAGTCAAATTTCATATGACATAAAAATTTCATATGACAAGAAAAATTCAACTTTCCTATGTCATAACCATACTATATGACAAAAAAAAAAAAAGTCAACTCTCATATAACACATAAATTTCATACGACAAGTAAAATTCAACTTTTTTATGTCACAACCATATTATATGGCATAAAAACGTCAACTCTTATATAACACAACAATTTCATATGACTACAAAATAAAGTCAAATTTCACATGACATAAAAATTTCATATTCACATGACATAAGAATTTCATATGACACGAAAAATTCAAACATATAACAAAATTCAAACATATAACAAATATAAAAAATTCAAACATATGACTACAAAAAAAAGTCAAATTTCTCATGACATAAAAATTATATGACAAGAAAAATTCAACTTATATAAGTCACAGCTATATTATATGACAAAACAAAGTCAACCCCATATAATATAAAAAATTTCATATGACTACAAAAAGTCAAAGTTCTTATGACAAGTAAATTCAACATGATCTGTCAGTAATCTATATGATACAAAATTAGGGCAAACTCATAACATAAAAAATATATGAATACAAAAAAAGTCAATTCACATGACATAAAAAAATTTATATGACAAGAAAAATTCAAACATAAAAATTTCATATGAATACAAAAAAAAAGTCAAATCTTATATGACAAGTAAATCAACTTCTATTTTTCATAGCCAGATTATATGACAAAAATAGAACAACTCTCAAATAACAAAAAAAAATTAATGTGAATACAAGAAAAAGTCAAATTTCACATGACATAAAAATTTCATATGACAAGTAAAATTCTAACTTTTTATGTCATAACCATATTATATGACAAATAAAATAACTCCCAAATAACAAAAATGTCATATGACTACAAAAAAAAAAAATCATATTTTATATAAGAATTTAACTTATATGACAGACATTTAAAAAACAATGTAATAGTGTACTTCGACATAGACATTTTATAACAGTGCATTTAAGCATGAACAACAGATCGTCCTTTGAAAAAATGGTAAATTTTAGAAATGGTGGCAGAAAATCTAGCCCAAATGGCAGCTCACGCCAGCGAAGCTCCTATTTGGAGGAGCTCCCAAAGCCAAGGTCGGCCCATCAGCGCCTAAGATGCCAAGGCGTCCAGAGCGCGACCGCAGTGGAAGCGACGGAGAGACCAGCTCGTCCAGCTTGAGCCGGGCGAAATCAGACGCAAGGCCCCGACCAGAAATCCCCGCAAGCTGACGCCCAGCCCTCTGACCACCAGGAGCTCCAATAGATTTGCCGCTCATCGACGCCATGGACGCTGACGAAGCAGAGAAGGAGACTCGTCGATCCTGACCCCGTCCCTACTGCCCCCGTGAAGACCATAAAGCCACCGCCGATCTTCGTCCCTGATGTCTCGGACATCAAGGAATTCATCACTGACGTCGCTCTGGCCATCGAAAACCTCAGGTTCGATTACAAGTCCGGCAGGGATGGCAGTGTCCGAGTCAACGTGGAGGATAAGACTAGCTTCACCAAGCTGAAGGAATATCTCAACACGAATGAGATTCGCTACCAGACATTCCAAGCGAAGGATGAGCGAGCCTACAGGATAGTCGTCAAGGGGCTCCATTACTCCACGGAGATTGACGAAGCTAAGGAATCACTCGCCGCACATGGGCACATTGTACGTCGTCGCGAGATTAAGAACGCCATCGGCCGCACCACCAAGAAGATGATGTCGCTCTTCTTTGTGAACCTGGAGCCTTCCAGCAGCAACAAAGATGTGTTCGCAATAAAACATCTCTGCCGGTGCGTCGTCACCATTGAGCCCCCACTCAAGAGCAAGGATGTTCTCCAGTGCTACCGCTGCCAGGGTTTCGGACACTCCCAGAAGTATTGCCGGCTCCCACCTAAGTGCGTCAAGTGCGGAGATGACCATCACTCCAACGAGTGCACCAAGTCCAAGGAGCTACCTGCTTGCTGTGCCCTGTGCAGGCGATCCATCCCGCCTCCTACAAGGCTTCAAGGTGTACCAAAGGTCAAGGAGCAACATACCCAAAGCCAAGGTCAATGGCACGCCCACCAGCAGAGCAGCACCGACAGTCACCCCTGGACTCAGCTACGCCAGTTCACTTCGAGGTGCCCAGCAACCGCAGCAGCAGTTCGACCCTGCTCCCTCCGCCCCAAGCCAGACCAACACCAGACTTGACAGACTGGAGGTCATGATGGAGAAGATGATGGACCAGTCGCAGCCCTGACGCATTTGCTCACGTCATTAATGGCGAAGCAGTGCAACTAAGTCTCCATATTGTTCTATGGAACGCGAACGGTCTGTGCAGGAGCAGGCCCGAGGTCGAGCACTACCTCAAAACCAAGCAGGTTGACATTCTCCTAGTCTCCGAGACCCACTTCAGCTCCAAATCATTTTTCACCATCAATGGATACGATGTCATCTCCGTAAATCACCCCAATGGCACCGCTCGAGGCGTAGTAGCTGTCATTATCAGGAGCGGGATAAAGTATATCGAGCTCCCACCACATCAGGAGACATGGGATCAGGGTACTCAGCCTTCTGGCGACACTACAGTTGCAGCAGTCTACTGCCCACCGCGACACATCGTAGGAGTCGACCTATTTCGCGAACTGATGGACAGCCTAGGCCCGAGGTTCATCGCCGGAGGTGACTATAATGCCAAGCACACCTGGTGGGGATCACGCATCAATAACCCCAAAGGTACAGCCCTCTACAACTGCATCTCTGAGAGCAGACTCGACTGCCACTCATCAGGCGAACCCACATACTGGCCCACTGACGCCACCAAGATCCCCGATGTACTCGACATCGCCGTCTCCAAAGGAATAGAAAGGCACAAGTTCGTCACCAGCAACACACTTGAACTGTGCTCGGATCACTGCGCTGTCAGGCTCCTGGTCAATATCCCAGCCAGCACCAACTCGTCCAGGGGCAGACTGTTCAGGAGGAACACGAATATCCAGCGGAATCAACAATGGCTGCAGCACAATCTGGACCCTACGGTGGAGATCACAACAGGGGAAGACTTGGATGACGTCATTGAGCACTTCAATGTACAAGTCCACAACGCAGTTTCGCACGCCACTCCGCCAACACGACTCCCCACAGAGACGTCCACCTTTGGTCACCAGAAGTTGCTGCTCTGGTCACAGAGAAAAGGCGACTACGCCGAGTATGGCACAACTCTCGGAACCCCAGGGACAAAACCGAGTTCAACAGAACTGCCAAAGAACTCAAGGAGCTTTTGGCAAATCTCCGTAAGCAATCCCTGGAGCAGTACCTGGCTGGCGTGGAACCAGGCGACCCACAACACAGCCTGTGGCGGCTCACAAAATCAATAAAGAGACCTGCGCGCAGAAAGGAGCCAGTTAAGAATGCCAATGAAGACTGGTGTCTTTCCGATGAAGAGAGGTCAAAAGCATTCGCTGAACATCTCCACGAGGCTTTCACCCCTTTCTCAAGGTGCTCGCAGCAAGAAGACGACGAAACTGCCGAATTTCTAGACGTGCCCTGCCAGATGGCGCTCCCCATCCCACCCGTCGAGCAGGACGAGCTAGTCTGCGAGATCAGCAACCTCAAGTCTCCGGGATACGACGGAATTGATGTGCCAGCCATCAAAGCTCTCCAGCCGAATGGAGTCCAGCTTCTCCTTAACATTGCCAACAAATGCTTCGAGCTAGGACACTTCCCCACCCAGTGGAAGTGCGCCGAGATAATCCTGATACGAAAACCTGGGAAGCCTGCAGCCAATCTCGCCTCATACAGACCGACAAGCTTATTGGCGGTTCTCTCCAAAGTAGTGGAAAGACTACTTTTGCGTAGAGTCCGCCCAATACTGGACGAGGCCGGTTTGATCCCCGATCACCAGTTTGGCTTCAGGGAAAGTCATGGCACACCGGAGCAATGCCATCGTATTGTCTGCAAAATAGTTGAAGCCTTCGAGGAGAAGAAATACTGCTCTGCAAATCTACCTGCTCTTCAAATCCTACCTCGAACGGAGAAGCTTCTTTGTGAAGTGTGGCGACGAGAGCTCTGATATCATGGAGGTCAGAGCTGGAGTTCCCCAAGGAAGTGTACTTGGACCAATCCTGCACACCCTATACACAGCCGACATGCCTACACTTTCGGAACCTCGCCTACTGGTTGCCACCTACGCCGACGACACAGCCACGGACATCATAAAAATCCAGCTAGACTGCATCAACACCTGGCTAAAGCGCTGGAACATAACGCTCAACTCTGAGAAGTCCACACTCAACATTCACACTCAGAAGAGGAGACTGTCCCCCAGTTTAACTTGACGGCACAACTATCCCGACAAGCAACACAGCCAAGTACCTGGAGCTAATCCTAGACAGGAGACTGACTTGGAGGGCCCATCTATTCAACAAAAGGGCACAGCTTAATGAACGCCTAAAGAAGCACTACTGGATCATCGGTAAAAGGTCAACCCTGAGGCTAAAAGTGAAGCTGCTTATTTACAAAGCTATCATGAAGCCCATGTGGACTTACGGGATACGCTGTCTAACGCCAACCTCCTCACATCTAATGCTGAAATTCATCTAGAGCTCGGGGTCCCATGGGTCCACGAGGAGATCGCCCGCCTCAGTAAAGCCCATATGGCCCGACTGGACAGGCACACTAACCCACTAGCGATCAATCTGCTCGACAACAGTACAGCCACCCGCCGCCTGAAGAGATATCACCTGCTGGACCTACCTCATCGGACAAGCTCATTCTTCCCCCCCCCCCAAAAACCATCAACCAAACCCTCCACATAACGTTTAAAACAATCTAATTGTCAATGTCGCTGCTATAAAATCTGCTGATTGTCCACTCATGGACAGATTGCAAATAAAGAATACCGTTTAAAAAAAAAAAAAAAAAAAAACTAGACTTTTACCTCGTGTAGAGGTTTTTTTGTGGGATATCAGAAATTTTGCAATTGCTTTTGCTTTTGACATTGTAACTTTATCATTATTGCAGGCAAATAGTAAAATATATAAATTTAGTTGTTAAACGTATTTCATATTTAAAAAAAAAAACTAGGGGGCTTCGCCCCTGCTCGCTTTGCTCGCGTTGCTACAGTCGAGCGACCGATCGGTGCTATGACAGCTATATGATATAGTGGGTCGATTAGAACCAACATTGGTCAGAATATATAAGTCTAATTTAAATGCATATTCTATTAGTTTGGTTACGATATCTCGTAAAACAAAAGAGTTTTTAATACTAAGACTTAATATTAGACCGATTGGCTATATGATATAGTGGTCCGATAAGAACTAACTTCGGTCAGGATTTTTTAAACTCACTTAAATGCATATGCTATCAATTTGGTTAAAATATCTCACTAAACAAACAAGTTTTTCATACTAAAACATAATTTTGACCCGATCGGTCCTATGACAGCTATATGATATAGTGGTTCGATTTGAAACAACTTTTGTCAGGATGCATAAAACCAAGTTAAATGCATATTGTATCAGTTTGGTTAAGATATCTCATAAAACTAAAAAGTTTTTTGTACTAAAAAGTGATTTTCGACTGATAGAAAAATATATTCAGTTAACATGTAATATCTTTCAAGCCCCTGAGCCAAAGTTTATGTTTTATATACCAAAAAAAGCAAAATTGTACGTACTACAACATAATCGTTAGAGCCGTTTTGTCAGAAATCGCCAAAATGTAAGCTTAAAAACATTATATCACCTGTAAAATGTTACCTGAATATTTTAGAAAAAAAGGTACGCATAAAAGCCCTCAAACACACCTTTCCAATGATATATTAAACATATCTGTAGCTTCTATGGTTTGGAAACTGTTGAATTTTAGCGGGATTAAGCGTTTTCCCGCTAAACTAGCGGGAAATTGAAAAAGTCGTAGAACAAACATTTCTAGATATTCAAAGAGGAATAAATCCCCATCATTACATCTATGCTTTTTTAGCGCTTTGATACAAACAGAGGTAGTGACGAAAAATAACAATACAGGACTCATATCCGAGACCCTGTAATTGGATGAGTACACTTTAAATCCTTTAACAATGACCTATTGGAGGGCAAGTCTGGTGCCAGCAGCCTGGTAATTCAGCTCCAATAGAGTTATATTAAAGTTGTTGCAGTTAAACATTCGTAGTTGAACTTGTGCTTCATACAGGTAGTGCAACTTAAAATTGTAGTTAGTACTATACCTTTATGTATGTAAGCATATTACCGGTGGAGTTCTTATATGTAATTAAATACTTGTATTTTTTTTATATTTCCTCCTATTTAAAAACCTGCATTAGTGCTCTCCATCAGTGTTATTATTGCCGATGTTCACTTTAACAAATGGAGTACTTAAACAGGCTTCAAATGCCTGAATATTCTGTGCATGGAATAATGAAATAAGACCTCTGTTCTGATTTCATTGGTTTCAGATCAAGGAGTAATGATTAATAGAAGCAGTTTGGGGCATTAGTATTACGACATGAGAAGTGAAATTATTGGACCGTCGTAAGACATACTTAAGCGAAAGCATTTGCCAAAGTTGTTTTCATTAATCAAGAACGAAAGTTAGAGGTTCGAAGGCGATCAGATACCGCCCTAGTTCCAACCATAAACGATGCCAGATAGCAATTGGGTGTAGCTACTTTTATGGCTCTCTCAGTCGCTTCCCGGGAAACCAAAGCTTTCGGGCTCCGGGGGAAGTATGGTTGCAAAGCTGAAACTTAAAGGAATTGACGGAAGGGCACCACCAGGAGTGGAGCCTGCGGCCTAATTGACTCAACAAGGAGAAACTTACCAGGTCGAACATAGAAGTGTAAGACAGATTGATAGCTCTTTTCGAATCTGGGTGGTGGTGCATGGCCGTTCTTAGTTCATTAGGTGATTTGTCTGGTTAATTCCATTAACGACGAGACTCAAATATATTAAATAGATATCTTCAGGATTATGGTGTTGAAGCTTATAGCCTTCATTCATGGTAGCAGTAAAATGTTTATTGTGTTTGAATGTGTTTATATAAAGGTGGAGCCGTACCTGTTGGTTGTCCCATTATAAGGACACTAGCTTCTTAAATGGACAAATTGCGTCTAGCAATAATGAGATTGAGCAATAACAGGTCTGTGATGCCCTTAGATGTCCTGGGCTGCACGCGCGAGTTACCGCCAACCGCCCTACATTACCCACTCCTAAGCACCCTCGAACAATGTCAATGGTCTACTGATCGTCCATGTCGTTCAACCCGGACCTTACTTTGTCCATCGCAACAACTTGACTACATTGTCTACCACAGCATAAACCGCCGACGCAACACTTGAGATTCAATGTAAACAACATTGAATCTGGGACTCGATATCCGGCGTAAAGCCGACTCAGCGGTTTCGTAATACATTAGCCTACATAGCTCTATATTCATATACTTTGTTCCCTTATATACTAAGCCACAGAGCCTCTGCGAGAGGCTTCTTATAACTAAAACGAAATAAACTCTGTACACTTGGATTTCAAATCTTGCCAGAGGCAGTCAGTCTTTATTCTTTTTCTTAAACCTAAAAGATATTCAAATGAACATTTAACATAATACTGAACATAAAGCAACACCAAGAGGATCAACTCAAAGACGAACCTGGATACACCAGCAAGGAACTGGTAATTGGCGCAGTAGGATTAAAGAACCGAGGATCGTTCCTGGAGGAAATGGAATTCAACTTTATCTTATTTTTTACACTGTAATATTACCAGGTGAGCACTTAGTGGCAATGCTAGGCAGGAAAAGTGAAATGTGAAAAGTGCAATAATGAACAAACTCGCCTGTGAAAAAGGAAAAAATAATAATAAATAATATAACTCAACGACACTAAAAAAAAAAATCGATATATAAAAACCTAACGTATTATCGTTCGGGCATCTAGTGCAGATCACCGCATATATGCAAATACATATATACAACAAATTATATTAAAACATTTTTTTGTTTCTGACGGGCATCTAGTGCAGATACCGTTGGTATGCAAATTAATTAAATAAAATATTAATTTTTGTAACCGTGCCAGTATCTAGTGCAGATCACCGCCGGTATGCAAATACATATATACAACAAATTATATTAAAAAACATTTTTTTGTTTCTGACGGGCATCTAGTGCAGATACCGTTGGTATAAATTAATTAAATAAAATATTAATTTTTGTAACCGTGCCAGTATCTAGTGCAGATCACCGCCGGTATGCAAATACATATATACAACAAATTATATTAAAAACATTTTTTTTGTTTCTGACGGGCATCTAGTGCAGATACCGTTGGTATGCAAATTAATTAAATAAAAATATTAATTTTTTAACCGTGCCAGTATCTAGTGCAGATCACCGCCGGTATGCAAATACATATATACAACAAATTATATTAAAACATTTTTGTTTCTGACGGGCATCTAGTGCAGATACCGTTGGTATGCAAATTAATTAAATAAAAATATTAATTTTTGTAACCGTGCCAGTATCTAGTGCAGATCACCGCCGGTATGCAAATACATATATACAACAATATTTTCCTATTCACGGCACTGTACATACTTTGTATACTTATCATTATAAAACACATAAAACCTAATTCTCCACCGCACCAATATCAAGTGCAGCTCTCATCAAATGCAAAAAGTATAAACAAAGCCTTAGGAAGAACAAAAAAAAAAAAATAACAATCTTTTTTCTGCTTGAACTGTATATACATTCAATGTATTTACAACAAACTCAGTGGGCGTCAAATGTAAAATAAAACCCTAATAAAAACAAAACAAAAAAAAAAAAAAAAAAAAAAAGCACTAAATAAATTTACATTTTCCTATTACTATTGTCACTGAGTCCACAAAAATATTTTTATGCACACACACTAATTACACATGTATTACAGACGGCAACAATAATATCGTCTACACAAAAGTAATAACAAGATAAGTTATATTGCAAAATTACACTATATTACACATTCATACGTACACTATAAAAGGAAAAAATAATTTTTATAATACATTATATATCTAAACATTAAGTCACACTTTTTATAACTCCACTGTCTTTTATACATTATATATATATCACATTTTCAAAAAAAAATTTTATATTAAAATCCTATAACAAACAACATTTCATGAAATTGCAAATGTCCCCAAGAGGTTTAATCATAAAACAAAGTCAGATTAGGCCTAAGAAGTAGAACCCTAAAAGCAGCATTAGCTTACCAGAAATTCAGGAAGAAGAACCCTTTATGCCTGAAACTCAGAGAAACATGGATTCAGAAACGGTTCTGGAACAGTCAGGAATGATAGTCCTGCAACTAGTGGGGCAGGTATAGGGATGCCAGTACCGCACTAACACTTCTATTAACATGACTCTCAATCCAACTGATATTCTCGCTTTCGTTAAGCAACTTCCTACTTGAAGGAATCGGAACATTGGAAAAGTTCATAGTTAGCGTCGAAGAGATTATTATGCTGATTAGGGTACGGACCATACACCTTATGGACAGTTGCTATTGAGAACATTGCGAAACAAAATAATAGGAAAAGCGGACCAGACATTGAACATGCTAAATACTAGACTTGAATGGGACCACATTAAGGAAAAGCTAAACAGTATGTACTCATGCAAGAAGACCGAGCCAATACTCATTAGGGAAATACAAACCCTACCGGACGGACTTCCATTAGGCAAGCTTTTCTTTGACATTATGAGAATCAGAAATCAATTGCTAAACCTTCCTTATTCATATAACCATCAGGTTGTAGCCCGTTGGCCAAAAAAGCAATGTATGACGACATTTGCCTTCATGCTTTCTTGGTGGGACTTCGCGATCCCCTTAAGACAATTATTAGGCTGGGAACCCGACTAACCATCGAAAAAGCATATGAGTGTGTCAGGCCAGAACAGAGCTATTACTACCAAAATAAAAATAGGGCTCAAAACTCTAACAATAGCACAGGCAGAACCAGACCTTATGACAAAATTCTAACCAAAACAACCAAGGAACCAACTGGCAATAGCAACTACAGGACAGACAACCGTAGGGACACTAACCCATCAAACCAAAATCCATTCAGACGGAGGGCAACCAGTTACAAAACAATAACAACCCCAGACAAGACGCTCACAATCGTAGTAACAATAACTCAGGGCCACGCCCCACCCAAATTTCAATAATATAAATGACAACGAAAATTTTCAGAGGGAAGCCTCGACAAACCAATCGGATACGTAAACAAAAATCTTACGGAAAAACACTTCCCTACACATACTTTAATAACGTTTAAAATTTTAGATACTGGTTCGACCTTTTCTTTTCTTGACCTGATTTTCATAAAAGACAGTATATTGGGTTTGGCCAATAATGTCACAATTCAAACCGTTTTACAGTTACGAAATAAAAATAAAATTGTTTTGCCCATGCCACCGGAACTTAAAGAATCAGGCAGATTAAACGCTACTTTTCAAGTTCCACCCATATTTCAATGGGCTTTAGAGATGGATTTCCTGACGTCCACAAAGTAAAAATAAACATGCAGGATTTTAAGTTCGAAACACCCTTCACGACTATCAAATTTTACGGAAATTAACTGTAGCACCGACCTCCATTTAATACAACCATTGACGAAAACCGCATTCACCTCCCAGTTAATCTTAAGGAGGAGATTTTCTTCTAACCCTACGAACATCGACGCAAACCTTTCCATAACCGGAGGCCTTTATACGGCTGTGAACGGATCTAGTTACCTCAATTAACAAATATCTCCGACGCAGAACAAACCCTATGTTTGGACCAACCATTAGAAGTAATACCATATAACGAACATACTTGACAATTACACAGCATTGCACTACAGGAAGAACCCCATTGCAGTGAGGACACATTTTCGACCATTTACAAACTGAACATTTAAATAACGAA
>NW_022995378.1:230035-267716 GCF_004354385.1 Drosophila innubila
CATGGGGCACACGCTAGAGGTATGGTCACCAATTTTGTCGAGTGATCTAAAGCGCAATAAAGTGTCATTGATCTCCAAGGCCCGATGGGATATCCGCCAAACATGCAGCGGGTATTCCCAGAGGGATTATGCTTCATAATGGTCCCGATTCTCTGGTGCGGAGATTTGTCCGGACTCTTCCGAATGGCCCGGAACCGTTTCATCCCGAAGTCGGTGAAGGCATCCTGACCGCAGACTTTTGTCCGATATCGGTGCCATGATCGTATTGTGACAACTTAATGCCATATTACTGCCCGGCTGACTCTATCAGTCAATTGGGACCCGCGTCAACGGGGGGTTTCGCCCACGGACGGTTGCGCCGATAACGCGACCATAGTCGACTTAGTCCTGAGGGACCACCATAGACGGAGCGCGTCTTGCCACATCGCGACTCTCGATGCAAGTATTCGACTTCGTCTCTCGTTAAAGGCAGTTCGATACGCTGACCGCCTATGGCTCCCTCCGGGCTTTTGTCGATTGCGTCCGGAACATGTACCGGGAGGCGGCACTTATCTTAGTGGAAACGGCTGGAGGTCAGAGGAATTCAACTCAGAGGAGTCAAGCAGGGTGATCCCTCTGTCCCCGTCTGCCAATTTGATCATCGATCGATTGCTCAGGTCGTTCCCCGTCAGAGATAGGTGCCAGTGCCGGGGAACGCAAAAAACAAACGCAGCAGCGTTCGCAGATGACTTGATGTTTGCTTCACGCCGAAGGGCCTTCAGGCACTATTGGATACCTGCTTGTTGCTTATTGTCATTAATTTTAAATGCTGAAAAATGTTTCACGGTCAGAATAAAGGGCAACCAAAACAGAAGTGTACTGTGGTCGAACCACGGAGCTTCTGCATAGGTTCGCGCACGTGTCCAGCCTGAAGCGCTCCCAGGAATGGAGGTATCTTGGCATCAAGTTTACTGCGGAAGGGAGGGCCTGTTACCTCCCTTCCGAGGACATTGGTCCAAAGTTGGAGAGATTGACGTAGTCCCCCTGAAGCCTCCTTTCAATATCTCTCAGAACTGTCCTAATTCCATGCTCCTTCACCAACTAACTCTGGTAGTGTGTCGTTCGGCGTTCTGAGAAAGTGCACAGACTGGTACGGTCTATCGTCTGGAAATGGTTAGATCTTCCGTTGACGTCAGTCGCATTCTTCCATGCTACCCATTCGTGTGGGGGTCCGGTGCTCCTTCACCTGCTGGACGGCGCCAATGTTGCGAGTCAAAAGACTGGCATAAAATGGGCAATCCGAGGTGGCCATCACCTTCTAGAAACCGAGCAGCAGAAAGGCCCGATAGCCAGGCAGGAGTTGATGAGCTGTTATCACGTTCAAAGATAGATTCGTACTTGGCGACCAGATTTTGCACATGTCTGTTGATGGCAGCGGCCTACGTGAAGCAGGCGTTTCGCTCCGCAACACGGGTGGGTGGTTCAGCCTACGCGTTTGCTAACAGGAAGGCTTACCTGAACGGGACAAACTGATAAATGCCCTGTACCCACGGTCACGGACTACGAGGGAAGGCACGAATTGGGAGGCAGTGTCGTGTGAGGTAAGTCACTGTTCACCCTGAAAAGGTGGCTAGACACAATGGAGTAGCTGATTTTCTCAAGAAGGGGCTTGAGTCTAGAGGCTATTCCGTCATTGCTGAACCGAGTCTGCAGGAAGAGAACAGGATGTTTAAGCTGAATTGTTGTTCCACACGATCGAACCATCGTGCTTGATGCACAGGTGACAGACGGACATGGTCTGGATAGAGGTCACCAGAGCAGTCCATATCTACGACCGACAGGACATACGAACGGTATTGCGAAGGGATTTTCAGCACATGAGAACATAGAGGCTTGTATCCGCTACACTAAACTGGCGGGGCATCTGGAGTTTCAGTCCGTAACAAGACTGAGGGCTTCATATTCTAAGTGCTAGTGACAGTACTGTCATTAGTGCCAGGTGGTGTCGGCGGGGTCTCTGGATTCAGAGCTTTCATGTTTCACACAGGGTTTCATGGCTGAATGTATTGGCTATCAACATTGCATTTCTTTTCCTATAAAGCCAGCCACCTTTTGGCAACAACATCTAAAAGGTATAAAATAACGTATCAGTGGCGCTAAATCGAAATCATTTCGTTATGTGGTGAACTAATGTGCCAAAAAAAAAAAAAAAAAAAAAATAGCCAAATGTCTCTGTCATCTAATTATTTTTTTTTTTTTTTTTTAATCGGAAAGTCTTTATTTATAATCTGTCCCAGTGGACAATCAATAAATTGCGGGGAAGTACATTGACAATTACAGCTACATCAACACTGTGTCGCGCGCTCGCATCAGCTATGGTATGGTATTGGGAGGTGATGTGTTCAACATCAGTGGTGCGTTGTGAAGGCATCAACGATGGGGTAAACCAGCGGGTGGACTCTTCAGGCGCCTGGTGATTGTGCTATTGTTCAGCAGGTTGATAGCTAGGGTATTGATGTGCCTGTCCAGGCGGTCCGTGGATTTGCTCAGCCTGGTAATCTCGTCGAAGATCCATGGGATGCCAAGCTCATTGTGGATTTCTGCATCTGGAGTGAGCAGTTGGCTAGAAATGATTCTCAGAGCTGTTTTGAAATTTTGAATCTTGCTGAGATTTGAGCGTCTGGCAGTGCCCCAGATGGGGATCCTGTAAGTCCACATGGGCTTCATGATGGTTTTGTAGACGAGCAGTTTCACCTTGTTCTGAGTGGCGTGATCTTCTCCCTATGAGCCAGAGATGCTTCTTCAGCCTCTCATCTAGTTGAGTCCTTTTGTTGCTTAGGTGTGCCTTCCATGCAAGCTTCTGTCTAGAGTTATGCCTAGGTACTTGGCCGTGATGCTGGTGGGAAATGTTAGTGCCCTAGATGTATTGGTGACATACTCCTCTTCTGAGTGTGAAGGTCGAATGGGTGGACTTCTCAGCGTTGACCACTATATTCCAGCGCTTAACCATATGTTGTGTATTGAGCTGGACTTGGAGGATGTCCGAGGCAGTTTGAGGGGAGGCGTCGCTGGCAAGAAAGGCCGTGTCGTCTGCATAGGTGTATTGCTAGCAGCCTGGCATCTGGGGAAATAGGCATGTCAGCGGTGAAGATTGTGTACAGCACTGGGGCCCAGTAGTGCTTCCCTGAGGGACTCCGGCTCTGACGTCCATGATTTCTGACCTCGTCGCCACACCACAGAAAAGCTTCTGCGCCTGCTGTGATCTGAGCAGCAGAAAGGGGCGGGCAGGGAGGTTTGATTTAAGTAGTCCGGCGTGCCATACCTGTCAAAGGCCTGCTTTACGTCTAAAAAAGACTGCTGAGCAGTACTTCTTCTCCTCGAATGCTTCCAAGATCATTCCCACAATGCGATGACATTGCTCTGGTGTGCCATGGCATTCTCGAAGCCAAACTGATATCGGGGATCAAACCAGTCTTCGTTCAGTATTGACGGACTTACGCAAAAGTAGTCTTCAACTACTTTGGAGAGTACCGCCAATAAGCTGATCGGCCCAGGCGGCGAGATTAGCTGCAGGTTTCCCAGGTTTCTGTATGAGGATGATCTCGGCGCACTTCCACTGGGTGGGAAGTGTCCCAGTTGAAAGCATTTGTTGGTTATGTGCTGAGCAGAAGCTTGACTCATTCGGCGGGAGAGCTTTGATAGCTGGGACATCGATGTCATAGCCAGGGACTGGACGCTTTGAGTTTGCCTATTTCTTCAATAAGCTCTTCCGGCTCAACATCGGCGGAAGCGCCATCTGACAAGGTGCGTCCAGGAACTCAAAAGTCTCTGGCGGCTTCTTGCTGCGTGCACCTTGTGAAAGGAGTGAAGGCCTCGTGCAGATGGTTCGCGAAAGCTTTTGCTCTTTGGCTGTCAGAACGGCACCAGGCACCGTTGGCTCACGCACAGGTTCCTTCCTTTCGATGGCCTCTTAATCGACTTGGTGATCCGCCACAGGTTGTGTGCTGAGGGTCGTCAGGCTCTACTTGAGCGAGTGCTGCTCCAGGGATAGTTTTCGGAGGTTGAACAAGAGCCCTGAGTCCCAAGGCTCTATTGAACTCAGTCTTATCCCTGGGGTTGCGAGAGTTGTGCCATACTCGGCGTAGTCGCCTTTTCTCAGCAACCAGAGCAGCAACCTCTGGGGACCAAAGGTGGACGTCTCTATGCTGAACTGTTGGAGGGTCGGCTTGCAGCGGCGTGCGAGACGGCATTGTGGATTTGTATGTTGAGGTGCTCCACAACGTTATCCAGGTCGTCACCCGTCTCGATCTCCACAGTCGGGTCCAGGTTGCTCTGCAGCCATTGCCGGTGCTCAACATTTGTGTTCCTCTCACAGCCCGCCCCAGCAGAGCTGGTAATGGCTGGAATGTTGACCAGGAGCCTGACAGCAGCAGGTGGTCGGAGCACAGCCTCGAGTACGTTGCTGGCTGAGATCCTGTGTCGATCGATCCCTTGGAGAGGGCAATGTCCAAAACGTCGGGTACCCTGCTGGGGTTAGTGGGGCCAAAAGGTAGGTTCACCAGTGGTGTGGCAGTCGACACGATTCCCGGGTGATGGTCCGATACAGCGTTGAGCCCTTGGGGTTGTTGCGAAGAGATCCCCACCAGGTGTGCTGCGTTGAAGTCGCCACCAGCAATGAACCTGGGCCAAGGCTGTCCAGCAGGTCCTGGAACTGGTCGTTCCTGATTATGTGGCGTGGGGGGCAGTAGACGGCTGCGATGGTGGTATCTCCGGTGGGACTGAGGACTCTCACCTTGGCACACTGGACCAATCCTGATGAGCTGGCAGCTCAATATACTTGAGGCCGTTTCTTGATAATGACTGCCGCTCCGCCACGAGCGTGCCTGGGGTGGTTAACTGAGATGACGTCGTAGCCATGATGGTGAAATAGGACCTTGGGAAAAGTGGGTTTGGACACGAGAGGATGTCGACATAGTTGGTCTTAAGTAGTGTTCGACCTCGGCCTGCTTCTGCACAGACCATTAGCGTTCCATAACACTATATGGAGACTTATTTGCATTGTTTCGCCATTATTGACGTGAGAAACTGCGTCATGGCTGCAAATTGTCAAGCATTTTCTCCATCATTACCTCCAGTCTGTCCAGTCTGGAGTTGGTTTTCTCGGGACAGTGGGGCTGTATCAAACTGCTGCTGTGGTTGATGGGCACCTCGGTGCGCTGGCGTAGCTGAGCCCTGGAATAGTTGCTGGAGCTGGTGCAGCTCGGTTGGTCGGCGGTACCATTGGCCTTGGCTTGGAGTGTGCTGCTCCCTTGGCCTTTGGTAAACCTTGCAGCCTTTGTATGAGGTGATGGATTCATTGCACAGGGCACAGCAAGCAGGTAGCCCTTGGACTTGGTGCACACGTTGGAATGGTGGTCATCTCCGCACTTCACGCACTGGGTGGCCGGCAGTACTTCTGGGAGTGACCAAATCCCTGGCAGCGGTAGCACTGAGTACGTCCACCTTGTGCGGGGCTCGATGGTGACGACGCACTGGCACAGACGCGTGATGGCAAAGACGTCTTTGTTGCTGCTGGCGGGCTCCAGATTCACAAAGAACAGCGACATCGGCTTCTGGTGGTGCGGCTGATGGCGTTCTTTATCTCGCGGCCCGTACCACGTGTCCATGTACGGCGAGTGCCTCCTTGATCTCGTCGATCTCTGTGGGAGTAGTGGAGTCCCTGACGACTATTCTGTAGGCACGCTCATCCTTCGCCTGGAACGTCTGGTAGCGTATCTCGTTCTCGTTGAGGTAAGCCTTGAGCTTGGTAAAGCTGTCCCTTGTCCTCCAGATTGACTCGGACACGACCGTCCCTGCCAGACTTGTAGTCAAACCGGAGATTTCCGATGGCCAGAGCAACGTCGGTGATAAATCCCTTGATGTTCGAGACATCAGGGACGAAGATCGGCGGTGGCTTGGCTTCACGGGGCATTGGGGACGGGGTCGGGATCGTCGAGGTCTCCTCTCTGCTTCGTCGGCGTCCATGGTGTCGATGAGCGGCATATCTATTGGATGTCATGTGGGTCAGAGGGGTGGGCGTCAGCTGGCGGGATTTCTTGTCGGGGCCTTGCGTCTGATCTCGCCCGGCTCCAAGCTGGACGAGCTGGTCTCTCCGTCGCTTCCACTGTCGCGTGCAGATGACGCCTTTAGCGTCTTGGGCGCTGATGGGCCGAGCTTGGCCTTGGGAGCTCCTCCAAGTAGAAGCTTCGCAGGCGTGAGCTGCCATTTGGGCTTGGTGGTGGCTGCGAGAGCTGCAGGGGCTGCGGGATCTGCTAGAGCACCAGATGGAAGTGAGGCTGAGGTAGCCATGATGCCTGATGAGGCTGCCGAGGGCAGCGACTGCGGCAGAAAGTGCAGTTAATTGTTTCTTTGCAATTGGTAAAAGCAACGGTAAATGAACACGTGCAGGCACACGTACACGCGAGTCAGCGCGTGTGTGTGAGTGTATTAGTGTCGAAGTCCAACGCGTGGCTGGCTCGACCAATCAGAAGGCGGCTGTCGAAAAAGTAAATAACGGCACTTTATACGAAAAAGTTCCGCTGTTTTGTAGGCACGTCTTTACTCGGCGAGAGTTCGTACGAGACTGATCTAATTAGTGACGCGCATGAATGGATTAACGAGATTCCTACTGTCCCTATCTACTATCTAGCGAAACCACAGCCAAGGGAACGGGCTTGGAATAATTAGCGGGGAAAGAAGACCCTTTTGAGCTTGACTCTAATCTGGCAGTGTAAGGAGACATAAGAGGTGTAGAATAAGTGGGAGCTATTAGATTTCGGTTTAGTATCGACAATGAAATACCACTACTCTTATTGTTTCCTTACTTACTTGATTGGAACGTGTATCATTTCCTAGCCATTATACGGATATATTTATTATATCTTATGGTATTGGGTTTTGATGCAAGCTTCTTGATCAAAGTATCACGAGTTTGTTATATAATCGCAAACAAATTCTTTAATGAGAGAGTGCATTTATGTACTTTTGATTTAATAATTTGGTATAACTCCAATTACTCAGGTATGATCCAATTCAAGGACATTGCCAGGTAGGGAGTTTGACTGGGAGGTACATCTCTCAAATAATAACGGAGGTGTCCCAAGGCCAGCTCAGTGCGGACAGAAACCACACATAGAAAAGGGCAAATGCTGACTTGATCTCGGTGTTCAGTAAACACAGGGACAGCAAAAGCTCGGCCTATCGATCCTTTTGGTTTAAAGAGTTTTTAACAAGAGGTGTCAGAAAAGTTACCATAGGGATAACTGGCTTTTTGATCCGTCGATGTCGGCTCTTCCTATCATTGTGAAGCAAAATTCACCAAGCGTTGGATTGTTCACCCATGCAAGGGAACGTGAGCTGTGTTTAGACCGTCGTGAGACAGGTTAGTTTTACCCTACTAATGACATAATGTTGTTGCGTGCATGCGTAGTACGAGAGAAACCGCAGGTACGGACCAATGGCACAATACTTATTCGAGCGAACAGTGGTACGACGCTACGTCCGTTGGATTATGCCTGAACGCCTCTAAGGTCGTATCCGTGCTGGACTGCAATGATAAATAAGGGGCAATTTGCATTATGGCTTCTAAACCATTAAAAGTTTGTTATTCATTTTAATAGACGACAATGGATGTGATGCCAATGTTACGTATAACATAGTAAATTGGGAGGATCTTCGATCACCTGATGCCGCGCTAGTTATATATTAAAACATTATTTAATACAATGACAAAGCCTAGAATCAATTGTAAACGACTTTTAAGTGGTTGAGCAGCTGCCATACTGCGATCCACTGAAGCTTATCCTTTGCTTGATCATTCGACAATTAAAAAAATCGATCAATAAACACACACATATTAATATGTAAAGATATATATATGTATATATATATATATATATATATATATATATATATATGTATATATATATATATATGTCGGAGATGGCATAATTCATATTGCGCGGCCTACTTTGCTGGTGATAACTAGTATTGTGAGTCTTACTAGTGTTGGACAGAATTAACACTGCTAGAGTGGGATGACAGCAGAAGCTGTCATCGAGTGAGGCTCTGGTGTGAGTGTCAAAGGCGATGACTGGGCAATAAGGTGTCAAAGAGGATGACTTTACAATTGGTCTTTCGGCACGACACACGCAGAGACTCGCTTCGCTCTATAATTTAATCGTAACAATGAGTTCAAATCCAATAACTCCGACATCAGAAGTGGGATTGGACTCGCGTATGCTAACCGCGGACGAACAATTTCGTGTTTTGTTGGTGTTGGTAAAATAATGGTGTTGTTGTGTTGCCGAAATTCAACTCGGATGTTCCTGGCGCTGATGCCACCCAATGGTGCGCTACGGTCGACATCGTCCTCGACGAAAAACCTCTGCAAGGTAGCTCTCTTATCTTGGCATTAAGCGAAGCCTTGAGCGATAGTGCGTGCCAATGGCTATCTCAAATATGCTATCCGGGAATATCATGGCAGGCGTTCAAGCAACTCTTCGTGCAGCGCTACGACAGTCCGGAGACTCCAGCCGCTACGTTCTTGAAAATGTTAAACAGTCGTCCAAAGGCTGATGAAGGTCCTGCTGTATATGCAAGCCGCTTAGTGACGTCACTAATTACAAAATGGCGTAACATAGATAAAGAAGAGATAGCTGTGTCCGTAGTTCTTGGACATTTGGCAAACTTTGATCGACGCTTGCAAAGAACAGTGTACACGTCAAATGTGCACAACAGACGAGAGATGCAATCCGAACTACAAGTTTTTACTTTGGATAAAAAGCGACACAATTCCCTGGACGATGAATCTGGTGGTTAACGCTTCAAGACGTCTCAGGTACGATGCTATTCTTGTGGTAAACTTGGACACAAGTCAAACGAGTGCAGAGCTAGCAAGGAGCAGGCTGGACCGATGGATAAAAGAGAGAACCGCCCCGGCAAAGGACGAGATGAGAAGGACTACATAGTGTGTTATCGCTGTAAGGAGAACGGACACATCGCCACTAAGTGCCCTAAGAATACCTTAGAAGGAAGACCTGAATCGCGCCCGAGTAAGCGAGTTGACTTATGCATCGTAGACGAGCCGAAAACAAGTATGCAGCAACGAGGTGAGAGGTTCCAAGTTACATTCGATTCTGGCGCAGGGTGCTCCTTAATCAAGGAGGGGATAGCCAATAAGCTGATGGGCAAAAGAGCTAACCACGTCATCGCTCTAAGAGGCATTGGCAACGCCAGCATTTCGAGTACCATACAGATTGAAAGCGATGTTATTATTAATGAAAATAGCTTACAAATTTTGTTTCATGTCGTACCAGATAACTGTTTAAAAAGCAATATTGTAATCGGCCGTGAAATATTGGCCCAGGGCTTTTATGCATTAGTATCTTGTAGTGGCGTAGAGTTCATAAGAGATACAACGATTAACACGTGTTTGGTGACTGAAAATGATGTGAATTTTGATAAAATAGAAACGGAAATGAATGGACAATATAGAAATAAATTAGTACTGCTATTGAAAAAGTATTCAAAATGGTTTATAAAAGGAACTCCACTAACCCGTATAAGCACAGGCGAAATGTCAATAAGACTAGTTGAGCCAACTAAGACCGTACAGAGAAGGCCATACAGGTTTAGTCCGAGTGAGAGAGAAGTAGCTCGATCAGAAGTTCAGGAGTTAATACAGACCAAAGTTATTAGGCCCAGTAGTTCACCATACGCTAGTCCAGCATTGTTAGTAAAGAAGAAGAACGGTTCTGCAAGACTTTGTGTTGACTATAGAGAGCTAAATACGAACACTGTTGCTGACAAGTTTCCGCTTCCTCTTATTATGGATCAGATAGCAAGACTTCGTGGTGCCAAGTATTTTACCTGCTTAGATATGGCGAGCGGATATTACCAGGTCCCTATGCATCCTGACTCCATCGAGTACACTGCTTTTGTGACCCCAGACGGGCAATATGAGTTTTTGGTCATGCCATTCGGGTTAAAGAATGCCCCGTCAGTTTTTCAGAGGGCAGTAATGAAGGCTCTAGGTGAACTAGCATTTGAATACGTCATCGTTTATATGGACGACATTTTAATAGTGGCCCCTACTGAAGAACTTGCGTTTGAAAGATTAAAAATTGTACTTGATGTACTCACAAAGGCCGGATTTTCATTTAACATCACAAAATGTTTTTTTATGAGGACCTCTGTACAATATCTAGGCTTCGAGGTACAAGCGGGAGAGGTGCGACCAAATCCAAGTAAAATAGAAGCTCTGTGTGGATTTTGCCGCCCAAGTCGGTTACTACACTGCGACAATTTATCGGATTAGCTTTATATTTCCGACAATTTGTTCCTGGATTTTCACAGATAATGAAACCACTATATTTCCTAACTTCGGACAATGCTAAATTTGACTGGAAAACAGAGCATGAGGAGATTCGTAAGAAAGTCATTGAAATTCTTACAAATAAGCCTGTTTTAGTTATTTTTGACCCTGAATACCCAATTGAACTGCATACCGATGCTAGTGCTATAGGCTACGGAGCCATACTTTTGCATAGGATTGAAAACAAGCCATACGTAGCAGAGTATTTTAGTAAAACCACTACTTTATGTGAGTCAAAATACACCTCTTACGAGCTGGAAACCCTCGCCGTTGTCAATGCTGTTAAGCATCATCGCCATTACTTGCTTGGCAGGAAGTTTGTAATATTCACTGATTGTAATTCCCTAAAATCATCAAGACAAAAAATCGAGTTGTTACCAAGAGTATATCGCTGGTGGGCGTTTCTACAATCATTTGATTTCGATATAGAATATAGAGAAGGAAAACGTATGGCGCATGTCGATTTTCTTTCTAGAAATCCACTCCCAACTAAAACAATCTTGATGCATAATAGAGTGGTCGAAAAGCGAATTCAATTGACAGAAATCTCTGAAAACTGGATTCTAGCAGAGCAGTGCCGAGACTCGGATATCGTAGATATTGTCACTAAGTTGGAAAATTATGACCTTCCTGAGGATTTAGCAAAGACATATGAATTGAGAGCAGGCGTTTTATACCGGAAAATTCAAAGAAATGCTAGAACTAGGTGCCTGCCGGTTATTCCACGAGCGTTTAGATGGTCTGTCATCAATCAGGTGCATGAATCAATTATGCACTTAGGTTGGGAGAAGACGCTTGACAAGGTGTATGATCACTATTGGTTTGACTGTATGTCAAAATATGTTCGAAAATTTGTGGACAATTGTATCACTTGCAGAGTAGCAAAATCGTCGTCAGGGAAAACTCAGATCGAGCTTCATCCCATTTTAAAAGTCAATATTCCTTGGCATACTGTCCACGTAGACATATCCGGAAAATTGAGTGGAAAAAGTGATCGGAAAGAATATATAATTGTTCAGATTGACGCCTTTACAAAGTATGTTTACTTATATCATACGTTCAAGCTAGATGCGGATACATGCGTTAGTGCTTTGAAATCATCGATCTCTTTATTCGGGGTGCCAACTCGCCTTGTGGCCGATCAAGGTAGAAGCTTCACTGGAATTAAGTTCTCTGAGTTTTGTTCAACACAGAAAATAAAACTCCATCTAATCGCTACTGGTGCTAGTCGAGCCAACGGTCAGGTCGAACGAGTCATGAGCACTTTAAAAAATTTGTTAACCGCAGTTGAGACTAGTCATCGAACGTGGCAGGATTCATTGGGTGAGGTACAATTGGCTCTAAATTGTACAGTAAATCGAATAACAAAGTCGAGTCCTTTAGAACTCCTAATTGGCAAGATTGCTCGACCACTTGGTTTAACCCCTATAAATGAGTGTGAAGACGAAGTTGAGCTATTCAAAATAAGAAGGCAAGCTGAAAAGAACATGCAAAGTGCAGCAGTGTACAAGAAATTGCGGTTCGACAAAGGCAAAGCAAAAGTTCTTAAGTTCAGAGTTGGGGACTATGTTCTCCTTAAGAATAGTGAAAGGAACCAGACTAAATTGGACCCTAAGTTCAGAGGACCTTTTTAAGTGACAGAAGTTTTGGACGGAGATAGGTACACATTAAAATCTTTAAACAATAACAGACTTTACAAATATCCACACGAAAGCCTTAGAAAACTCCCAGATGGACAGGTACCCGAGCTGGATAGCGATACAGAAGCTGTTGAAAGAGACAGTAGAAGCTGTTGAAAAAGACAGTATAGAAGCTGTTGAAAGAGACAGTAGAAGCTGTTGAAAGAGACAGTATGAAGCTGTTGAAAAAGAGATGTTGAAAATGTTGAAAAGACAAAGCTGTTGAAAAGACAGTATGGGAGACTGTTGAAAAGACAGTATGAGAAGCTGTGTGAAAGAGACAGTATGGAAGCTGTTGAAATAGACAGTATGGAGATCGAAACTGTTGTGTACGGTTGTCGAGATTAAAGTATCGAAGCTCAGGGTGGTACCTGGCCTGCAAGAATTCTCTTAATAGAAAGAAAGGGAACTTTTTTTTAATGATCGATTTTTTTTATAACGAGTAGGCTACTACAAATAGAAGAACAAACACTATCAATTACAATAGAAATTGTTAAAAATTAAGAAATTGTTATTTTTTAGAAAGAACGTGGTTGTAATCAAAATAAAAAGATTTTTATTTTTACATAACATGAAATATGTTCAATTGATTGCGTAATACAGTTACGATGTACTAGATTGATATTAACTATTTTGCTTACACGAGGACGTGTAATTTGTCAGAATGGCCGTGTCGGAGATGGCATAATTCATATTGCGCGGCCTACTTTGCTGGTGATAACTAGTATTGTGAGTCTTACTAGTGTTGGACAGAATTAACACTGCTAGAGTGGGATGACAGCAGAAGCTGTCATCGAGTGAGGCTCTGGTGTGAGTGTCAAAGGCGATGACTGGGCAATAAGGTGTCAAAGAGGATGACTTTACAATTGGTCTTTCGGCACGACACACGCAGAGACTCGCTTCGCTCTATAATTTAATCGTAACAATGAGTTCAAATCCAATAACTCCGACATACATATATTTACAGAGATGGTATGTATATGCTATATATAATATATATGTCTATGGGCATAAAAAATTATATATAATGTATAACATATGATATCTGTATTTTTATACATATATGATTTATGAAAAATTTCATTTGAAATGGTAGCCAAATGTCTCGTCATCATATTAGTGACGTATTTAAAAAGACTTAAATGTATGTATATATGAAATATATATAATAGAAATATATTATATATAATTTCATTGATTTATATAAAGTTTAAATAAAATAAAAATGGTAGCCAATTGTCTCGTCATTATATTAGTGACGCATTTGAAAAGATTTATTGAGATTCTTACTGTGTCCCTAAGTTTCTACATAATATCATAGCTTGTGATTATAAATTTGTGCATGAAAATATGTTGAAGAAATAATTTTGGTGTGATTGAAACAATAAGATAATATATTATTTTCTGATGTATATTAAAGAAGTTATGATAAACGCGATACTTAAAATATGTTTATATCGGTAGCCAACTGTCTCGTCATCAAAATAGTGACGCATTTGAAAAGATTTAACGAGATTCTCCTACTGTGCCCCGTAAGCCTCTCTATTATATTATAGTATTAAAGCTTGTGATTATTTGTGCATGAAAATATGAACATATTTTGATAAACGTTGGTATTTAAAGCAGCGGTGGGCACGAAATTTGCAATCGGGAGCACTACAACAACATCTACGTGCGTCGCGACGAAAAATCTGTGTGGTTGTTGTTGGTTTTGACAAACCAAAACAATTATACACTTAAAGAAGTTCTAATTAATTTTATTTGCAAGTCGAACGCTTATTATATGGTAAAAATCAAAACGCATCAAAACGCATCAAAACCAACTCAACTTTTTCACACAGTGTACAAGACGCTGCTGAAGTCATAAACCATAGCAAAATGAACACTTTTATGACCGAACGCGTCGCAGCCGAAACTCGAGCTTTTGCTGTGTGTTTGTTGTTTAATTTTATTGGGGGGTCATAAATGAGTTGCGCGCGGCGTCAAAAGTTGTTGTTGTAGTCAGAGCACTGGGAGCAGCAGGAGCAAGGGCTTGCACTGTAATGTCCCGCCAGGTAATAATTATAACTTTCTGCTGTTTAGATCGGAGCGACTGTTGTTATCGCTCCGATTGCTTTATTTTCAATTGTCTGCAAACATGGACTTAAACATCTCGTATTTATATCGTAGGCTAATAAGAAGGCTGTACGCTGCTTTGGGTGGCAGCGCAGCCGTTTATATATAAGCGTATATAAAACATATAAAACGAATATATAAATGTGAACGACGGATACGTCGCTGCGGGCAGAGTGTGTTATGCACATATATACTTAAGCGGTCAATGCATGGGACACATGCTGACGCTGCCTAATTCTTGTAGGATCATATTTCGGTGCGCTTGAAGAGTACTTGAAATGTACTTGAAAGCGTATGTCCGAATATGTTTATGCAACGACGAAGTGTCATTGCCTTTTTGTGTTATGTTTATACAGCAACAGAGTGTTACTGTTTAGGGTACATTTAATACAGTGTACTATCGATATATGCGCATACTACATCTCCCTCCTTTTGAAAAATAACGTAACTTAGTGAAGTTATTTTACTTAAATTTATTTTATCTAAAATTTTTTTTTGATTTATAATAATTGTAATGTATCTATAATGTATTTAGTGTATTTTAAAATATTAATTTTTTTTTTTTATATATGTATATATATTTTTACACACATTGTACTATAATTAAATTTTTTTTTTTTTTTTTTTTTTTATGAATTAAACATTTTTAACCTATCCTTATGAACTGTTTGATTTTTACTCTTATTTCCGGAAATAACTATATTATCGTTATCTTCTATTTTTTCAACTCTATAGGGCCCTGTGTATTTAAAATCTAGCTTATGGCCTACTTCGTTTTTTAGTAAAACTTTATCTCCTATTGATAAAATTATGTTCCTAGTTTTTAAATCATATATTTCCTTATTTTTCTGTTTATTTAATTCGAGCATATTTCTTGCTCTTTTGTATGCTACTTCTAATCTATATTTACTCTCTTTAGCGTAGTCATCTATGTTATATATAGGTTCTATATTACTTATGCTGTTAAAGTACTTTGGTAGATTATTAGTCTTACCAAATACTAACTCATATGGACAATAATTGTGTGCCATAGAGGGGGTTGTATTGAAGCAATAAACAAAATATTGGAGCCATACGTCCCAATCTGTTTTATTTACTGATATATAGGATCGTATGTACTCGTTGAATGTTCTGTGGCTTCTTTCAATTGTTCCAACAGTTTGATGATGATGTGCCGTTGATGTTATATTCTTAATTTTTAAATATTTGCACAGATCATTTATAATTGAATTTTTATATTCCGTTCCCATGTCCGAAATGAACGTCTTCATTGGACCGTACTTGAGAATAAATGATTCAAATATTGCTGTTGCAACTGTTGCTGCGCTTTTATTTGCGATAGGTATAGCAACTAGATATTTGGTCAAGTCACATATGAGCGTGACTGCATATTCATTGCCTTGTTCTGACTTTGGTAGTGGACCAATTGTATCCACTATCACTCTGTCAAAAGCCTTCATCGGAGTTTCAGTAATTGTTAATGGGGTCTTAGTATTTGTCGTTATTTTTGCTTTTTGACATTTTTGACATTTCTGGATGTACTCTGTTATATCACGAGTCATACCTTTCCAGTAATAATGTCTTTTGACCTTGGCCAAGGTTTTTGCAATGCCTGTATGACCTCCTTGTACTGGATCGTCATGTAGTGTAGACAATATAGCTTCTTTCTCTTTAATATTTGTTAATGTGGTCACCGGGTTGAGTAGCGCTACTCTCAATATGTTTAATAATTTATTGCCCATAATTTTGAAATTATCTATTGAAACTGTTTCAAAGATATTTTCCCACGGTGCCATTTTCAATTGGCTAATTTTTAATATACCGGCTTCTTTTTCGAGCCTTGGAAATAGTTGTCCTAAGTCAATATTTCCATTATTAGTATATGAATCTCCAATATCAATTCTTGCTATAATTTTCTTACCATGTTTAAAGAAACATAGCATATCTTTTATATGCAAGGTCACTACTTTACGTACTTCATCATTATTAATGACTTCATATACGTTGGGCTGAGAAGCTGTTTCGGTAGGTTGCTTTGGCATCTCTACTTTATTGTTTTCTGCGCAGAAATTTTGTCTACTTTGATACCTGGTAGTGACTTTCAGGATTTTCTGTTGTATTGCTTTTAGTTCAGATATTGTTATCCGAGACAATGCATCGGCAACAAAATTATCTTTGCCTCTTAGGTACTCTACTGTAAAATTATACTCCTCTAATTCAAGTCTCATACGCGTTAATTTAGAACTGGGGTTTGTCATTGAAAACAAAAATGTTAGGGGTCTATGGTCAGTTTTTACTATGAAATGAGTTCCGTAGATATAGGGTCTAAATTTGGTGATTGCCCAATAAATAGCTGTTAACTCTTGTTCCGTCGTACTCTTGTTACTTTCTCCTTTGGTAAATGATCTCGATGCGTAAGCTACTGGAAGTTGAATTCCATTGTGGGCTTGTGTTAGCACTGCACCACAGGCTTGCTTACTAGCATCTGTTATTATACAAAATTCTTTCGTAAAATCTGGATATTGTAACAGAGTAGGCTTTACTAATTGAGCTTTAAGATATTCAAACGCATTTTGACATTCATCAGTCCATTCAAATGGAACATTCTTTTTATTTAATCTTGTTATATGCCTAGAATAATCGGCGAAATTTTTGATGAATCGTCTGTAGTAATTACAAAATGCTATAAAGCGTCTAGCGCTGTCAGAGTCATGTGGAACTGGATAATTTAATATGACATCAAATTTTTTGTCATCTGGTAAGATTCCCTTATCTGTGCATTTGTGTCCCAAAAATGTGACTTCATGCATGAAAAATGAACATTTTTCAGGATGTAGCTTCAAGTTGTGTTTCCTACACATGTCAAAAACACTAATTAAATTGTTAAGCATGTGTTTTCGGAACAACCGATTACTATTAAGTCATCCATGTAAAGGAATGCTTGTGATGGTTCAAGTCCAGAGAATGCGATAGTCATCATTCTTTGGAATGAATTTGGGGCTATCTTTAAACCAAATGGCAATCGCGTGAAGCGATAAGAGCCATTGCTCGTTGAAAAGGATGTTATATCTCTAGAGTTTTCGTCTAGCTCAATCTGGTGGAATCCTGACATTAAGTCAAGACAAGAGAAATATGTTGCTCTTCCTAGTTGATCTAAGATTTCATCGATCCTAGGAAGTGGAAACTTATCGGATAGTAATTTTTTATTAATTTGGCGATAGTCAATTACTAAACGCCATTTTTTCTTTTCATTGTTTATTGATTTCTTTGGTACTAGTAACAGTGGACTGTTATATTCTGAGACTGAGGGTTCAACTATTTTATCTTTAATAAGTTTATCGACTTGAGCTTGAATTTCGTCTTTCTGACTATGAGGATTTCTATAATTTTTTATATATACAGGTTCATTGTCTTTTAATCTTAGTTTCTGCTTATAAAAATTATTGGTTGTTATTGATTCGGTTTCGAGTCCGAATATGTCTGTGTAATTATAACAAAGTTCTTTTAGTTGTTTATAAAATAGTTTTGGAAAATTTTTAGTTAGCTTTGACATAACATTGTTCGCTCTAGTTTCATTATTTATTTCGGATATTTCATAATTTGCTAATGGTTCATAATTCAAATTATTTATATTAACCATTTGATCGGTACTAGTTGTATTAAGTAAACGGACGAATGCATTTGCAGTTGTTACGACTGTGTTTGCTGCATATATACCGGGTTGGATTTCCTGGTTTGGAATTAAAATGCTATCTTCATTTGAAGTTAACTCAATTTTTCGGACAACTTCTGATCTTGCTGGTAACACTATTGTATTGTTACCAGAGCTGTAATTTATGGGAACATATATAGGATAGTTTAGATTGTCTGGTCTTATTATTAGCAGATCTTTTGAAGGTGTGAAATCTATTTGACAATTATATTTTTTAATAAAATCTATTCCTAAAATTCCATCACACGGTATAGAAAAAGTTGAATCGACAATGTGGAAGTTGTGTGGAATTATATATTTAGTTGTTTGAATTTCTATGGATGTCATTCCCTTAGATTGAATTAATCCTTGATTGATTCCTTGAATATTTATTTTGTTGTCTATGTTTATATCATTAAAAGTGTCTGAATTGTCTTTTAGCAGAGATATGTCTGCACCAGTATCTATCAAAAATGTTAATTTCTTTCCTGTAGCTACGTTTGTGAATGTTACGAATACATTTACACTAAGATTAATCGAATGAACCTTTTTGCTGTCTATGGCTGTGTACCTAAGGGCTGTTGTGAGTTTCCCGAAGCATTTTGGGCAGTTCTCACATTATTGTTATTACCATTATTATTGCTGTGGCCCCTGTTTGAGTTACCACGGCCCCTAGAGTTTCCTCTATATTGGCCTCTATTTCTGTTGTTGCCGTAATTATTATAGTTATTGTTATATCTGTTACCATTGTTTTGGTAATTTCCACGGTAGTTTCCGCGGTTATACCCTCGGTTAGGTTTAAACCTTTGTTGCTGCGCTGCATATAGGACGGTATTTGTGTGTCCTACAGCGTCAGTGCAACTATCTACGAACACTGTTGTAATTTCACTCATTGAATGGAAATTTCGCGCTTTCATTACAGTTCTAACTTCGTCAATTGTGCTGTTCGTTATGATTGACTTTACAGCAACTTGCAGGCTTAGTTCTTCGGCATATTCTTGCGGTACACCGTTAATCATATGAGCTGATTGCAACGCCCTTGTCAACTGTTCAACTTCTTGAATATATTGACTTGCAGTTTTTTGTTTTTGCTGTAGATTAAACAATTTAGCGGATAATGCTTTGGCCGATTCGCCTTTAATACCGCCTTGTAGTTTGTCTATTATGGACACTATTGTTTGTTCGGTGTTGATTAAGTTTCGAACGTGGCCTTTTAGTTTTATCTTTATTAGACTGATTGCTGTAGTTTCATGTGTTCCTTTTAGTGAATCCACTAATATAAGAGCATCAATGAAACTCTGTAGATTCTCAGACTTTCCACTAAACTCGGGTATGAGTGGAGAGGCTAGCTTAAGAAATTCTACTTGTGTCATGGCCATATTTACAGTTTTTATTTCAGTATTAGACTCTGATTCTGACTCAGATAGTTCTGGTAGTGTGATTACCGCTTGTATTGTGAGATCACCTAGGTCTTCTTCTTTGATATCTGTATGTGAACCGCTTGCGATTTCAGATTCGCTTACTGTCTCTAAATCTGCGCTTATTTCTTCCTCGACTAATGTTGGAGTATTCAAAATCGAAGGTATAGTTATGTCTAGCGAATATTTTGATTTAATGCTATTTAGGTTTGTTTTTAATCTATGCAAAAATCTTGACACATACGACCAATGTTCCTTATTTAACCTTTCTCTATTGTCGTGTATCAGGGAACGAGCTTGGTTAAAACATGAAACTAGTATCGTTGCGTGTTTATTTATAGTATCGTTTGAAATATTCCTATTTTGTGCTAGGCACTTGTATGATTTATCAAAATTTTCTTTTATTTTAATTAATGTGGCATTAATATTTTGCCATTCCATTTCATTTTAAAATTAATTATAGAATGTGCAAAAACATATATACTTTTTCAATCAAATAATTTTTTTTTTTTATTTTTAACCAATCTTGTTATTATGTAATATAATTTTGTTTCAAATTTTGTCTAGGTCATTTGCCTGACTTTGATAGCGTTTTTTAATGCATCTATTATGTAGTGTATACAATTTATATATTAGATGTCCTACGATTATTACGAAAATGATGGCAATAAGTATTGTTATTAATTTCATGTCGGTGTTAGCGACTTCGACTTTATTTATTACATTGGCTGTCGAGTCTACCGATTTTACATCTACTATGCCCATTTTGTCACAATTTTCAAATATTTCGTCAAATTTACTTATTCTATTTGTTTCTATTGACATTAATTTTATAACAAAAAAATTTTTTTTTTTTTACTCTTATATGCTCATGTATGTATTTATTTTTAGTTCATTTTCAAATTAAAAAAAAAATTTTTTTTTTACATTATTGCCTGCCTAATTTTTTTTTTTGTATGGTTTTCAGGCCATACTCTAATCGGGCAACTGTTATATTGCTCAATTTTACAAAGTTTTTCTTAATATATTATGCATCGCAGTGCAAATATTGTAATTATATTGTATATAAAAAAAAATTTATCGTAGTTCGCCCTTGGTAGCGATGTCGGCTCACTTTTTCCTGGTCTGGCTTGGAACGCCAAACGGGACCGGTGCTGGCTGCACAGGTGTATTTAGTTGTCGTCTCTCTTTTTCCTGGTCTGGCTTGGAACGCCAAACGGGACCGGTGCTGGCTGCACAGGTGTATTCACAATAGTGGGCGCCCAATGGTCCCTTGCAGTCGTTTGGACAAGACTTCCTCAGCTTCGGTATTTCCTTAGTTGGTGGTGGAGTTTGTATTACTTTGTTTTTACAGATATTTTGAATAGCAGAGTAGGTGGATGTGTTTGCGGCTGGTGGGGACTTTTTGCGGGCAATTAGTTGGTTTTTTATAAGCTCAACTTCGGCATGTAGTGTTACCGAATTGTTCCAGCTTATACTGTCACCGCTGTTCAGGAGCTTTAACAGTTCAGCCTTTCTGGCTTTTAACCGCTTCACCACGCCACTTCTTTTACACATTCCACTCTACTTACTGCGTTTATTTATTCTTGTATGGGGATCCTTTATTCATCTGGAGCTATCCCTCGATGTCCAGGTCCGCTAACTAAGTTCGATCGAGTTCTTCCTTAATCGTTTATTTGTCCATCGATGTCACGGTCGCCATGTAATGTCCCGCCAGGTAATAATTATAACTTTCTGCTGTTTAGATCGGAGCGACTGTTGTTATCGCTCCGATTGCTTTATTTTCAATTGTCTGCAAACATGGACTTAAACATATCGTATTTATATCGTAGGCTAATAAGAAGGCTGTACGCTGCTTTGGGTGGCAGCGCAGCCGTTTATATATAAGCGTATATAAAACATATAAAACGAATATATAAATGTGAACGACGGATACGTCGCTGCGGGCAGAGTGTGTTATGCACATATATACTTAAGCGGTCAATGCATGGGACACATGCTGACGCTGCCTAATTCTTGTAGGATCATATTTCGGTGCGCTTGAAGAGTACTTGAAATGTACTTGAAAGCGTATGTCCGAATATGTTTATGCAACGACGAAGTGTCATTGCCTTTTTGTGTTATGTTTATACAGCAACAGAGTGTTACTGTTTAGGGTACATTTAATACAGTGTACTATCGATATATGCGCATACTACAGCACACCGCTGATTTAAAGTATGACAAAGGAATTTCAAAATAAATTTAACTTTCACTTAAAAAAAGTCCAAGTGACTAGAAAAATTCAACTTTTCCTATGTCATAACCATACTATATGACAAAAAAAAAAGTCAACACTCATATAACACATAAATTTCATACGATAAGTAAAATTCAATTTTTTAATGTCACAACCATATTATATGACATAAAAACGTCAATTCTTATATAACATAAAAATTTCATATGACTACAAAATAAAGTCAAATTTCACATGACATAAAAATTTCATATTCACATGACATAAGAATTTCATATGACACGAAAAATTCAAACATATAAAATTTCATATGACTACAAAAAAAAGTCAAATTTCTCATGACATAAAAATTTCATATGCCAAGAAAAATTCAACTTTTATTTAGTCAAAACCATATTATATGACAAATAAAAAGTCAACTCTCATATAACACATAAATTTCATATGACTACAAAAAAAAGAGTCAAATTTTATATGACAAGTAAAATTCAACTATTATTTGTCATAACCATATTATATAACAATAATTAAACACATCTCATTAAAATAAAAATTCAAATTAAAATACAAAAAAAAATCAATTTTCACATGACATAAAAATTTCATATGACGCGAAAAATTAAAAAAAAAAATTTCATATGACTACAAAAAAAAGTTAAATTTCTTATGACATGTAAAATTCAACATTTATTTGTCATAACCATATAATATGACAAGAATAAAAATTTCTTATAAATACAAAAAAAAGGCAAATTTCACAAGACATAAAAATTTCATATGACACGAACAATTTAAACATAAATATTTCATATGACTACAACAAAAAGAGACAAATTTCATATGACAAGTAAAATTCAACTTTCATTTTTCATAACCATATTATATGACAAAAATATAACAATTCTCAAATAACAATAAAAATTTCATATGACTACAAGAAAAAGTCAAATTTCATATGACATAAAAATTTCATATGACAAGTAAAATTCAACTTTCTTATGTCATAACCATATTATATGACAAATAAAATCAACTCCCATAAAACAAAAAAATTTCATGTGACCACAAAAATAAATCATATTTGATATAAGTAAAATTATATTTTCATATGACAGACATTTAAATAAACAATATAATAGAGTACTTTCATATGACATAGACATTTTATAACAGTGCATTTATGCATGAAAAACAGATCGTCCTTTGAAAAAATGGTAAATTTTAGAAAGCGTGGCAAAACCTATATAGGTGGAGTGCGCAAGGCAAGTCATATGAAAAATTTAACATACCGAAATTATATGACGGTGGAGTGTTGTCTTGCCGGCATTGGATATTTATAATATGTGGTGCAAAAATAATGAAGTTTTACAGTGCATTATTATATAAATATATGCATAGGTATGAGAAATAAAAATTGTCATTTGAAAAAATGGTAAATTTTAGAAATGGTGGCAGAAAACCTATATAGGTGGAGTGGTGTCGCGCAAGGCAAGTCATATGAAAAAATTTAACATACCGAAATTATATGACGGTGGAGTGTTGTCTTGCCGGCATTGGATATTTATAATATGTGGTGCAAAAATAATGAAGTTTTACAGTGCATTATTATATATATATGCATAGGTATGAGAAATAAAAGCATTTGAAAAATGGTAATTTTAGAAAGCGTGGCAAAAAACCTATATAGGTGGAGTGTCGCGCAAGGCAAGTCATATGAAAAAATTTAACATACCGAAATTATATGACGGTGGAGTGTTGTCTTGCCGACATTGGGTATTTATAATGTATGGTGCAAAAATAATGAAGTTTAATAGTGCATAAATATATTGATGCATGCACTTGATTAAATTAAGAGGTAGCATTTGAAAAACTAATTGAATTTTAGAAAGCGTGGCAAAAAACCTATATAGGTGGAGTGGTGTCGCGCAAGGCAAGTCATATAAACGACATCTTATTCCCATTGCAGGTCCAGTGGATGAACCCTCTTCAAGCGTCTGGTAGTCAGGCTGTTGTCTAGTAGGCTGAGGGCCAGGGTATTTGGGTGATTGTGAAGTCTGCTAGTGTACCTCTTGCTGGCCTTGGTAATTTCATCCCGTACCCAGGGGACTTTGAGTTGCTCGTGTATTTCTGCGTTGCTGTGGTAGATGTGTGCATCAGAAATTATGCGCAGAGCTTTGTTTTGGAACCGTTGAATGATTCTGCGATTCCCCTCGCAAGCAGTACCCCATAGTTGTATGGTTCAGCTGCTCTTGGGTGTCATTGACGCCTCCTTGCGGTGTGTCTGCTGTTGCCCAGGAACGCCGTGTCGTCAGCATATGTGGCGGTGAGGAGCCTCCGGTCTTGTAGAATTGGCAAGTCTGCTGTGTAGATGGTGTACAACAGTGGCCCTAGCACACTGCCTTGTGGTACTCCCGCTCTGATGGCCATGCAGGCAGACTTTGCTTCTCCACATCTCACGTAGAAGGTCCTGTTGCCTAGGTATCCTTTGAGGACTTTGTAATAGGTGTCTGGAAGGTTGGCCTTTAGCTTTTGCAGCAACCCAGGGTGCCAGACTCTGTCAAACTAATCGGACGATAGGAGGCAAGATTGTCCTCAGGTTTGCCGGGCTTGGGTATGAGTATCACCTCCGCACATTTCCAACTGTTGGGAAAGTGCCCGATTTCGAAGCACCTGTTGAATAGTGCGGTGAGTATCTGTATGCACGGTGGGGGTAGCATCTTTAGCGTCGTTCCGTCAATCCCATCTTGCCCCGGGGATTTGTTTGCATTGATGTTTTTGATCTCCAAGGCAATTTCCTCTTCGAAGACCAGTGGGATGGGATGACTGGGTTCGCCAGGGATTTCGAGGGCTCCCATGGTGTCAGTGATGTCCAGTGGTGAGCATCTGTCAAATGGCGCGAAGGAGTTGTGCAAATGCGTGGCAAATGCCTCAGCTCTTTCCAGGTCAGATCGACACCAGTTACCGCTTCCGTCCTTTACCAGCGCTGCTCGCTTTGTGGGCCTCTTTATGTGGCGCGTTACATTCCAAAGGTTGTGCTGCGGATCTCCTGGCTGTAGACTCTCAAGGAATGTGTCCAGAGCACTGCTACGGAGGGTGAGAAGTAGTTCCTTGAGTTTTTTGGAAGCCCTGTTCAATAGGCTTTTATCCCTGGGATTTCTTGTGTGGAACCATGTACGCCTGAGTCTCCTTTTTTCCGTAAGCATTGCGGCCACTTCCTGGGGTCCACAGGTGCAAGTCTCTGGTAGGAGTCTTCTGGATAGAGCTGGTCCTTGGCGAGGCGAACGCAGCTGCATTGGCAATTTCTTTAGTCAGATCCTCAATGGAGCAGTCGATGTCATCTGCGGTGTTTAGCACACGGTGCGTTGTGATGGAATTTAGCCATGCCTTGAATTTTTCGGGGTCCGTATTTTTCCTCCAGAGCTTACGGCGTGGTGCTTTCTTTTCCACGGGAACATCGAATAAGACCGATACGGCGCTGTGGTCCGAGAGTAATTCATAGTTGGCGCTACAGATAATCTTAGAAGAGTCGATGCCGTTGGTTATTGCAAAGTCCAGGATGTCAGGCTGCTTTGTTGGGTCTGTTGGCCAATAGGTGGGTTCATCTGTAGAGTGGCAGTTGAATCCTCTGCGCTGGATGCATTCAAACAATGCTCGGCCTTTCGGATTTCTGATTCTGGAGCCCCACCACGAGTGTTTAGCATTGAAATCCCCGCCGATTAAGAACCTCGTTCCAAGACTGTCTAGCAGCTGCTGAAATTCTTTGGCTCCAACTGTGTGCCTAGGCGGTACATAGGCTGCGGCTATATTGAGGTCTCCAAGTGGGCTGGTGAGTCTAATTTGAGCACATTGAACCCAGTCCTCGGTGACAGGAGGCAGTTCAATATATTTGAAGTTGCTCCTAATCAGGATTGCAGCTCCTCCGCGAGCATTGCCATTTGGATGGTTAGCCGGGATGAGGTCGTAGCCATTGATTTTAAAATAGGACCTGATGGTGAGGTGGGTTTCTGAGATGAGGAAGATATCTATGTGGTTGGTCTTCGCGAAGTGCTCGACCTCTGGCCTGCTTTTGCACAGGCCGTTCGCATTCCATAGAGCTATGTTAAGATTTACTTGCATATTTTGCCAATTAACGTGGCAGACGGCAGTATTTCTGCATGTGGCCAAAACCTTGGCAGCGGAAACATTGTAAAACGTCATTGAATTTGATTGGGGGCTCTATTTTCACTACCGCGTTGCACAAGCGTGTGATCTCAAATACCTGAGTATTGCTGCTCGCTGGCTCAAGGTTGACGAAGAACATACCCATTGGTAACTTGGTAGTTCGGTTAATGGCGTTGTGGGAGTCTCTGACGTTGTGTCCAAGCTTGGCCAGTTCTGCTTTGATGTCCTCCTTGTCGGTTGTCGAGTGCAGACCCTTGATCACAACGCGATATGCGCGCTAGTTACCGCCAACCGCCCTACATTACCCCCTCCTAAGCCCCCTCGAACAATGTCAATGGTCTACTGAACGTCCATGTCGTTCAACCCGGACATTACTTTGTCCATCGCCACAACTTGACTACATTGTCTACCACAGCATAAACCGCCGACGCAACACACTTGAGATTCAATGTAAACAACATTGAATCTGGGACTCGATATCCGACGTAAAGCCGACTCAGCGGTTTCGTAATACATTAGCCCCTACATAGCTCTATATTCATATACTTTGTTCCCTTATATACTAAGCCACAGAGCCTCTGCGAAAGGCTTCTTATAACTAAAACGAAATAAACTCTGTACACTTGGATTTCAAATCTTGCCAGAGGCAGTCAGTCTTTATTCTTTTTCTTAAACCTAAAAGATATTCAAATGAACATTTAACATAATACTGAACATAAAGCAACACCAAGAGGATCAGCTCAAAGACGAACCTGGATACACCAGCAAGGAACTGGTAATTGGCGCAGCCGGATTAAAGAACCGAGGATCGTTCCCTGGAGGAAATGGAATTCAACTTTATATTATTCTTTACACTGTTATATTACCAGGTGAGCACTTAGTGGCAATGCTAGGCAGGAAAAGTGAAATGTGAAAAGTGCAATAATGAACAAACTCGCCTGTGAAAAAGAAAAATAATAAAAAAAAAATAATAATAAATAATATAACTCAACGAAAAAAATAATATATATTAATGAAACCTAACTTGTATTTTCGTTCGGGCATCTAGTGCAGATCACCGCCGATATGCAAATACATATATACAACAAATTATATTAAAAACATTTTTTTGTTTCTGACGGGCATCTAGTGCAGATACCGTTGGTATGCATATTAATTAAATAAAAATATACATTTTTTTGTAACCGTGCCAGTATCTAGTGCAGATCACAGCCGGTATGCAAATACATATATACAACAAATTATATTAAAAACATTTTTTTGTTTCTGACGGGCATCTAGTGCAGATACCGTTGGTATGCAAATTAATTAAATAAAAATATTAATTTTTTGTAACCGTGCCAGTATCTAGTGCAGATCACCGCCGGTATGCAAATACATATATACAACAAATTATATTAAAAACATTTTTTGTTTCTGACGGGCATCTAGTGCAGATACCGTTGGTATGCAAATTAATTAAATAAAAAATATTAATTTTTTGTAACCGTGCCAGTATCTAGTGCAGATCACCGCCGGTATGCAAATACATATATACAACAAATTATATTAAAAAACATTTTTTGTTTCTGACGGCATCTAGTGCAGATACCGTTGGTATGCAAATTAATTAAATAAAAAATATTAATTTTTTGTAACCGTGCCAGTATTTAGTGCAGATCACCGCCGGTATGCAAATACATATATATAACAAATTATATTAAAAACATTTTTTTTTGTTTCTGACGGGCATCTAGTGCAGATACCGTTGGTATACAAATTAATTAAATAAAAAATATTAATTTTTGTAACCGTGCCAGTATCTAGTGCAGATCACCGCCGGTATGCAAATACATATATACAACAAATTATATTAAAAACATTTTTTTGTTTCTGACGGGCATCTAGTGCAGATACCGTTGGTATACAAATTAATTAAATAAAAAATATTAATTTTTTGTAGCCGTGCCAGTATCTAGTGCAGATCACCGCCGGTATGCAAATACATATATATAACAAATTATATTAAAACATTTTTTTGTTTCTGACGGGCATCTAGTGCAGATACCGTTGGTATACAAATTAATTAAATAAAAAATATTAATTTTTTGTAACCGTGCCAGTATCTAGTGCAGATCACCGCCGGTATGCAAATACATATATATAACAAATTATATTAAAAACATTTTTTTTTGTTTCTGACGGGCATCTAGTGCAGATACCGTTGGTATGCAAATTAATTAAATAAAAATATTAATTTTTGTAACCGTGCCAGTATCTAGTGCAGATCACCGCCGGTATGCAAATACATATATACAACAATATTTTCCTATTCCACTTACTGTACATACTTTGTATACTTATCGTCGCAAACACATAAACCTAATTCTCCCACCACGCAAATATCAAATTACGCTCTCTGTCAAATGCAAAGTATAAACAAAGCACTTAGGAAGAACAAAAAAAAAAATAACCAATCTTTTTCTGCTTGAACTGTATATACATTCAATTGTATACAACAAACTCGAGTGGGCGTCCAAATGTAAAATAAAACCCTAATAAAAACAAAACAAAAAAAAAAAAATAAATAAAAAAAGCACTAAATAAATTTACATTTTTCTCTATTACTATTGTCACTGAGTCCACACAAAATATTTTATATCACACACACACTAATTATACATGTATTACAGACGGCAACAATAATATCGTCTACACAAAAGTAATAACAAAGATAAGTTATATTGCAAATTACACTATATTACACATTCATACGTACACTATAAAAAAAAAAGAGAGAAAAATATAATTTTTATAATACATTATATATCTAAACATTAAGTCACACTTTTATACACTATACATTTATATATATATTTATTTATATATTTTATACACTATATATATATCACATTTTCAAAAAAAAAAAAAAAATAAATTTAATTATATTAAAAAGCCTATAACAAACAACATTTCGTGAAATTGCAAATGTCCCAAAGAGGTTTAGTCGCCAAAACAAAGTCCAGATTAGGCCTAAGAAGTAGAACCCTTAGAAGCAGCATTAGCTTACCAGAAATTCGGGAAGAAGAACCCTTTATGCCTGAAACTCAGAGAAACATGGATTCAGGAAACGGTTCTTTAACTGTCAGGAATGATAGTCCTGCAACTAGTGGGGCAGGTATAGGAGATGCCAGTACCGCACTAAACACTTCTATTAACATGACTCTCAATCCAACCGATATTCTCGCTTTCGTTAAGCAACTACCTACTTTTGACGGAATCCCGGGAACATTGGAAAAGTTCATAGTTAGCGTCGAAGAGATTATCATGCTGATTAGGGGTACGGACCATACACCTTACGGACAGTTGCTATTACGAACATTGCGAAACAAAATAATAGGAAAAGCAGACCAGACATTGAACATGCTAAATACTAGACTTGAATGGGACCACATTAAGGAAAATCTAAACAGTATGTACTCATGCAAGAAGACCGAGCCAACACTCATTAGGAAAATACAAACCCTGCCGGACGGACTTCCATTAGGCAAGCTTTTCTTTGACATTATGAGAATCAGGAATCAATTGCTAAACCTTCCTTATTCATATGGTCACCAGGGTGTAAGCCCGTTGACCAAAAAAGCAATGTATGACGACATTTGCCTTCATGCTTTCTTGATGGGACTTCGCGATCCCCTTAGTACAATTATTAGGGCTAGGAACCCGACTACCATCGAAAAAGCATATGAGTGGTGTCAGGTCGAACAGAGCTATTACTACCAAAATAAAAATGGGGCTCAAAACTCTAACAATAGCACAGGCAGGACCAGACCTTATGACAAAAATTCTAACCAAAACAACCAAGGAACCAACTTCGGCAATAGCAACTACAGGTCAGACAACCGTAGGGATACTAACCCATCAAACCAAAATCCATTCAGACGGGAGGGCAACCAGTTACAAAACAATAACAACCCCAGACAAGACGCTCACAATCGTGGTAACAATAACTCGGGGCCACGCCCCCACCCAAATTTCAATAATATAAATGACAACGAAAATTTTCAGAGGGAAGCCTCGACAAACCAATCGGATACGTAAACAAAAAAACTCACGGAAAAACACTTCCCTACATACTTCTTAATGTTTTCCAGACTAAAGCGCCTTTAAAATTTTTAATAGATACTGGTTCGACCTTTTCTTTTCTTGACCCGATTTTCGCCGCAAAAGACAGTATATTGGGTTTGGCCAATAATGTCACAATTCAAACCGTTTTGCATAGTTATGAAATAAAAAATAAAATTGTTTTGCCCATGCCACCGGAACTTAAAGAATCAGGCGAATTAAGCTTGCTACTTTTCAAGTTCCACCCATATTTCAATGGGCTTTTAGGAATGGATTTCCTGACGTCCCACAAAGTAAAAATAAACATGCAGGATTCTAAGTTCGAAACACCCTTTACGACTATCCAAATTTTTACGGAAATTAACTGTAGCACCGACCTCCATTTAATACAACCATTGACGAAAAACCGCATTCACCTCCCAGTTAATCTTAAGGAGGGAGATTTTCTTTGTAACCCTACGAACATCGACGCAAACCTTTCCATAACCGGAGGCCTTTATACGGCTGTGAACGGATCTAGTTACCTCGAATTAACAAATATCTCCGACGCAGAACAAACCCTATGTTTGGACCAACCATTAGAAGTAATACCATATAACGAACATACTTACGACCAATTACACAGCATTGCATTACAGGAAGAACCCCATTGCAATGCGACACATTTTTCCGACCACTTACAAACTGAACATTTGAATAACGAAGAAAAAGAAGGCTTACATAAAGTATGTAAGGAATTCCGAGACCTTTTCTATGACGATAATACTTCCTTAACTTTTTCTAATGCTGTAAAGCACAAAATCCCGACAACTGTCAACATACCGGTTCACGTTAAGACCTATAGGTATCCGTACATACAAAAAGAAGAGGTGCGAAAACAGATTAAGAAAATGCTGGAACAAAACATTATTAAAAACAGCCACTCCCCTTGGGGCGCACCTGTGTGGGTGGTCCCCAAAAAAGCTGACTCTTCAGGAGCAAAGAAGTGGAGACTAGTAATCGACTTTAGGAAGTTAAACGATAAAACAATTGCTGACAAATACCCCATCCCCAACATTAACGATATCCTCGATAGTATTGGAAGAGCCAGGTATTTCTCCACCTTGGACTTAGCAAGCGGGTTTCATCAAATTGAGATGAGTTCCAAGGATATGTCTAAAACCGCCTTCTCGGTAGAAGGTGGTCATTACGAATTCACAAGGATGCCGTTTGGCCTAAAAAACGGCCCGGCTACCTTTCAAAGAGTAATGGATAATGTACTAGGAGATTTGGTAGGGCGAATTTGTTTAGTATACCTCGACGACATTATAATCTTCTCCACTTCCCTTCAAGAACACTTAACAGATATTAGACTAGTTTTTCGTAAATTGCGTAAAGCAAATTTAAAAATTCAAGTAACAAAGTCCAATTTCCTTAGGAAAGAGATAGATTTCCTGGGTCATATAGTTACTCAAGAAGGAATCAAACCTAGCCCGGACAAAATAAAATCAATTAAAGAATTCCCGTGTCCCCGAACGTCAAAACAAATTAAATCTTTCTTGGGATTGCTAGGATACTATAGGAAATTCATCAAAGATTTTGCCAGAATAACAAAACCATTAACAAGACAACTCAGAGGAGGCAAATCAGTTGTTATAGACTCAGAATTCCGACAAGCTTTCGACCTTTGCAAAACTCTACTTATAAATGACCCTATCTTACAATACCCTGATTTTGAAAAACCTTTTACCTTAACAACCGACGCAAGTAATTACGCCATAGGTGCAGTACTATCACAAGGACCAGATAATTCTGACAGACCAATTTGCTTTGCTAGTAGAACATTAACCGACCCAGAGACTAGATATTCCACAATTGAAAAAGAAATGCTAGCCATAATCTGGGCAGTCAAATATTTTCGACCATACTTGTATGGCAACAGATTTAAAATAATAACTGATCATAAACCCCTCATTTGGTTGACTAATTTTAAAGGTCAAAACCAGAAAATTCTCCGGTGGAAAGACACATTAGCCGAATACGACTATGACATAGTGTACAGGAAGGGTTCCCAAAATGTTATTGCTGACGCACTTAGTAGAATAGAACCAAACACATGTGTAAATGACGCTAGCCATACCGTTCTTGCCGACATTCCGTTAGTTAAAGCACCGATTAACAATTTCGCTATTCAAGCAATATTTAAAATCGACGCAACACCTTCTTGGACCAAAACTTCCCCATTCACTCACAAAATTCGTAACTATATATCAGAACCTTCTTTCGACCTGAATAAGGTCTCCAACATCTTGAAGTCGTTACTCGTATTTAACAAAACCTTTGCCGTATGCGCAACTGACGAAATATTCAACTTAATAAAAGAAGCATACCTAAAATACTTCGCAGACACTAATCGTTATATAATCTGTAGATGCTTGACCTTCTTATCCGACTCAACAGACCCGAACGAAACCAACAACTTAATTAAAACTTACCATACTAAAAATAATCACAGAGGTATTGACGAAACATACCAACACCTTAAACGAGAAATCTACCCCTCAGTTGAAACATAAAATCTCTCAAATAATCCGAGACTGTGAAGTATGCCTTACCCTTAAGTACGACAGACAGCCTCAGAAGCCACCTTTCGTCTTACCTGAAATACCGAACGGTCCGTTAGATATCATCCACACAGACATTTACACTATTAACAACAATTACAATTTGACAATAATTGATAAGTTTTCTAAATTTGCACAAGCTTACCCACTTACAAATAGGAATTCTGTTAGCGTTACGAAAGCCTTTAAGGATTTCATGAAACAATTTGGTATACCTAAGAAAATAATACTCGACCAAGGTGCCGAATTTAAGGGATTAATTTTTAAGGACTTCCTGGAACAGTATAATATCGAACTTCATATCACTTCCTTCCAACAATCAAGCAGCAATTCGCCGGTTGAGCGGTTGCATTCAACACTGACAGAAATTTACAGAATAATCCTTAATAAGAGAAAAGAATTGAAATTAACCCAAGACCATGACGAAATTCTTGACGAAAGCATAATTACTTACAATAACGCCATCCACTCTAGCACTAATCTCACTCCTTTTGAACTATTTAGTGGACGAACACACATTTTTGACAAGACAATTAAGTTCAATAACGAACATGACTATTTAACAAAACTTAATGAATTTCGAAGTACACTTTACCCAATCGTTAAATCAAACATGCAAAATCAGACCAATAAACGGACGGAACACTTAAACGAATCCAGGACAGTCCCTCCCGACATACCAGCAGGAAACTTGATATTTAGGAAAGAAAATAGAAGAAACAAAATAACACCTCGTTTTAGTAAACATAAAGCTCTTATAGATAACGGGGTAACAATACGTACTGCAAAAAGACAGAAACTACACAAGCAGAAAATAAGGAAAATAACAAAAACAATGAACAACACTTAATCACACTACTTAATTGATCGCTTATATTAACAGTTACAAAAAATTTTTTTTACAAACTCTTACAGGCTGACACTAGGGCACGGACAACGACTTTTAATCGACATTTTGGATAAGGATCAGCCGTTAATAAAAGTCAACCTAGGATCGGCTAGAACAGTAAACTCATTTAAAACTATAAACCATGTCATACACCTAAACGATTACGAAGAAACAGCGGGAAAAATTTTGAAAGTAATAAATAGCCTGCCTAATGACAAGCAATTGTCTGATTTAAAAAATACACTAAAAGAAATAATACATCAAGTCTTAGAAAGATTAAACACGTTATTACCAAACAGTAACAGACCAAAGAGGGGATTAATTAATGGATTAGGTAGTATAGTGAAATTCGTCTCCGGCAATATGGATGCCGACGACGAAACAAAAATAAATAAGGACTTGGCAAACCTCCGCGGAAATCTAGAACTCGATCAAAAATTCCAAAAAGAAACGTTAATTAGATTTAAGAATATCACAAACCATATAAACACTGAACAGGAAATGATAAATGATTTTATTAACACTTATCAAAATAAAATTTTAAAGAAATAGATTCAGAACAACATAACATTCAACTTCTCCAAAACGTTGACCGAATAAATTACAGCATTGACATATTGTATAATCATTTGAATAACTTAGCGGAAAGCCTGCTATTTGCCAAACTTAAAATAATACCAAAATATATTCTTAACTCAAAAGAGATTTACAACATAAAACAGTTGCTACTAGAGTAAAATATTAAAATTGAATTAGATCATGAAATGTATAATATACTTTCATTAGACTCCACAACGATAAACAAAACACTTATATTTAAAATCAAAATACCAATTTTATCAAAACACGAATATCAATATTACCGCCTAATACCCTTACCATTTAATAACACTAAATTTGTAATACTCCCACAATATATTATTAAAAATAAGTTAGAAATTAAGATTTAAAATTCACCTTGTATTAAACTGGGCAAATTACATGTATGCGAAACCCCGGCAACACCAACCAATCCCGATTGCCTATACAATCTACTCAACGATAGCAAAGCAACGTGCAACATCATCGACGGCGGAAATCAACCACAAATCTTCGTACCAATAAAAGGACTACTGCTTATCTTCAACGCCAAAAATTTGAATATCACTTCTGACTGCATGTCTGACAAGACCTTCAGCGGTTCCATGGTCATCCATTATGAGAATTGTTCAATCTTCGCGGACGGTATCAAATACGTCGATGCCGCCACCACCATAACAGACCAAATCGAGATCAATCTACCACATGTCCACAACCTAACTACAATACCCGAAAATAAAGAGCTGAATCTCCAAGACCTTCACCTAAGCGACATGGAGAACGACCTAGAAATAATTCGGATAAAAGACCAGGCCACTGTACATTTGACAACCGTCTATGTGCTCATCGGAATCCTGTGCTTAGTCACGACCCTCGCATGGATCTTCAAGAAGAAAGCGATTATCTTCACACCTGCCACCCTGGATCCTGTTGTCACTCCTGCCATGCCTTCGTTTGCCATGCCCTCATTATGGCCGTCGTTCCAAGTTAAGGGGGGAGGAGTTACCGCCAACCGCCCTACATTACCCCCTCCTAAACCCCCTCGAACAATGTCAATGGTCTACTGAACGTCCATGTCGTTCAACCCGGACATTACTTTGTCCATCGCAACAACTTGACTACATTGTCTACCACAGCATAAACCGCCGATAACACACTTGAGATTCAATGTAAACAACATTGAATCTGGGACTCGATATCCGGCGTAAAGCCGACTCAGCGGTTTCGTAATACATTAGCCCCTACATAGCTCTATATTCATATACTTTGTTCCCTTATATACTAAGCCACAGAGCCTCTGCGAAAGGCTTCTTATAACTAAAACGAAATAAACTCTGTACACTTGGATTTCAAATCTTGCCAGAGGCAGTCAGTCTTTATTCTTTTTCTTAAACCTAAAAGATATTCAAATGAACATTTAACATAATACTGAACATAAAGCAACACCAAGAGGATCAGCTCAAAGACGAACCTGGATACACCAGCAAGGAACTGGTAATTCGCTCGTCGCGTGGTTGGAAAGTTTGGTAACGCTTGTTGTGGTGGTCTAAGTGCGTCTTTAAGGCTGTATAGCTTTCCTTGTCTGGCATCATCACTCTTACTTTACCATCCCTGCCGGCCTTGTAGGTAAACTCGGTACCTTCCTTAACCTTTGTGGATATAGATTTTGTTAGCACAGCAATGTTATTTACATCTAGGATGAAAATGGGGGGCGGCTTGATGATCCTAGGTGTAGGCTTGGGAGCAGGCGTGGTTATGGGAGCCTCAGCGGTATCCTCTTCTTCCGAGCTGTACTCGTCGTCGTCACTATTCTCATCATTCGAGAGCAGTGCGAAGGAGTTGTTTCTCAGCTTAGAGAGCTTCTTAAGATTTGCTAGCGCTGCTGGTGCTGGGCTTGTTGTCGTCAATGGTTGTTCTTTGAGTTTTCCTTTGACTTCCCAGGTTCACTGCAGAACTGGAGTCATCTGTTGGCATCTATTGTGGTGGCGTTCTGGGGTGCGCGGTGTATCGGGGCGGGGGCTTTAAGGGATCTGCCAGTCCATCTCAGGGATGAGGGCGGAGCGGGGTTGAGGGTGCGTGTCGAAAACGACAGATGTGAGCGATAACACGCACAGGCGAGTCACCGACAGACCAATCACAGCGCAGTGTGGCATCAGGTTGTAACGGTGTTTGTTGTTGTGTCTTTGCGCAGTCAATGAGTGTTCGATCGCGACCAACCTTTACATGGTGAGCATATTGTGGTGTTGTTTTTTTTCTAAGCTTCTGCCAGTCCATCTTCAGGGATGAGGGCGGAGCGGGGCTGAGGGGTGCGGTGCGTGTCGAAAACGACAGCCGCTGCACGTAAGTCTGATCAGAAGTTGTTGTTGTTACTGCTTCCAGATGTGAGCGATAACACGCACAGGCGAGTGCGCGTGTGTGTGTTAGTGCATTACCGTTGTTTTGCACACGGCACGCAATAATTCAGCGATCAGCAAAGTGGCGTGATTGCCTTGACCAATCACAGCGCAGTGTGCTGATAAGCATCAGGTTGTAACGGTGTTTGTTGTTGTTGTAGTTTGTTTGTTGCGTTTGCGCAGTCCGTAGGCACGTCTGTACTCAATGAGTGTTCGATCGCGACTAACCTTTACATGGTGAGCAGGTGGTTCATCCATTATATGTTCGACGCATATAATTGCAGTTGTAATGAAAATGAAAGTTATTCGTTATTTGTTGTCTTTGAACGCTTGGCTGCGGTAATAATATAAATTGTTAGATAATAGTGGAATTGGCCAAGGTATATTGTTCTTCAATATATACTAAATAGGTTTCACATTATCGTTAATTTAGCAAGCATAAACTTTCATTAGTGTAACAGAACCACCAACAACAGTTTTATATATAACTGGTTGGTGGTTTAGTGTTACCTGGCTGGAAAATTGAATTACATATTGTTATTGAAAAGTTACCTGGTTGGAAAATTGAATTACATATTGTTATTGAAAAGTTAGAACAGTTTACAAAACTAAGACTAACTTATGAGGTATAGCACTGGCGGCGTGCCTTCGGCTATATTGTTTGTACATGTTTACATTCTTATTTGTAGTACATGTATTCTTAATGCTATTTGTTTGTTATATACATAAGTACATTTGTTTTTTAGAATTATGTGGTAATATGTTGGATTTCTTTAAAAAAGAGTATAATTTTGTTCATATTTTCTGGGCTTAGGTCAGCGAGGGAGATTTAGTGGGTTAGAGTTATTAAATATGTTTTGTCTTGTACTGTCTAGTGTTGGGCATGTGTTTAGTAGGTGTTCTATGGTAATTTGTTGTTGTCGTTGCATAATGGGCAGGATAATGAAGTAGGTTAATATCTGATAGTGCTGATGTGTGAGTTTGTGGCCTAGGCGGAGTCTAATAATTTTAATTTGGTCAGGTCTGTTGAGTTTATGTGGTGTACTGAAGTAGTTCCCTATGTGTATGTTGCTTGAGTTTATGTTCTTGTACCATTGGCTGCAGTGTGAGAGGTTTTGTTTTTTGTCTGGTGTGAATGTTTGTTTTTTGGGTAGCTGTTTATGTCTGTTGGGTTTATTGGGGGTGAGCGTTAGTGGCATTTTGTGTGTTGATTTCGCTGTTTGGTCTGCAACTCATTCTCTTTATGCCTGCATGGCCTGGTATCCACGTAGTTTATCTTGGGGATAGGTGTATGATTTGGATCTGATTTTATCGTGGTAGAAGTTTTTTGTTGTTTGTGTTTTTTATTGCATCTATTGTTGATAAGGTCAGGAGCAGATAATGAATCTGCCTCTCATATTCTTGCAGTGTTCTATGG